>NC_137970.1:123885793-124161474 GCF_963924665.1 Micromys minutus | reverse complement strand
ATCAGGTGACCATTGCGTCTACAGACTCAGCCTGCCTGGACGTTTTGCTTCCCTGGTGCTAAAGTGAGAATCATGCACTTCCCACCTTTGGGGCCTCCATCTATTCTTCCACAAAGATACTAAATTTGCTTCAACCACTATCCTCTTTCTTTTCTTCTCAGGAAGAGTAGCCAAGCTGTTTTGAGACCTTACAGTTGTGGTGCATTTGGGCTTGGAAGGATGCTATGTGAACAGAACACTGTGGAAGGGCTGGAGCAGGAGCATAAGCGTGCTCAGTAATCTGCAACCAGGTGCTTACAAGGTAAAGACCACCCTTTGCCATCCCCATTAAGGTTCGAATGAAAGACCCCACAAGGTATATAGGGCTCATACCTCCTGGTAGCAACATTGTAGAGACAGGGTTGAAGAGAGATCGCCTCACATTCTATCCTGACCTCTCTCTTGATTTGGAGGACCATGTCTTAAAACCTCAGAGGACAGATTTAAGGGCTTAAGTCCAACAGTTAAGCAGTGACAGAAAGTCCTTTCTGCTTGGTTTTATTCAAAGAACTTTAGATGTCATATTTCATTTCATCCTTAATCAGCTACTGCTTTTCCATTTTGTAGAAGAGGAAATGGGTGCAAGGGGAAGGTAGGAACAGAACATTCATGGGAATATAAGCATACGCTCTGTAGCCAGATGCTTGGCTGCCTAATTTGCTGTGTGACTGTGGGCCACTCTGCTGACTTCTCTGTGCTTCTCTTTTCAACATTGACCAGAACAATAAAATCTCCTACCTCCGAGGATTAAGAGAAGAGACAGGTGGGTGAAGAATTCCATGCCTGGCCTATGGATCTATACGTGGCTGGGAAGACAGCTCATGATATAATGCTGTTGTCCCCATGGGGAGCCTAGCCTATGAGGGGGTAAATACCAAATGGAGCCTTTTATATACTCCTAATATTTGGAGGCTATGTTGCTTGGCTTTTTCCTCCTAAACACCTTCCCTAATCCCACCTTAGTGGTCAGTTAGTCTTAATTTTCATGACCTCAATCATTAAGCATTCACCCCTAAGCCATCTGAGCTGGTGGCTCTGTGGCAATACAGTTAGACTACAAACACATCCCATTGCAGATAAGAACAAAACAAAGTGGCTCACAAGGTTAGATGGTGGCGCATGTCCATGAGTGCTAGTGAGAGAGTTCCACTGCTGATGCTGGTGCTCCAGCCAGAGAGCCGTAGAAGTCCACGCACAGCGATGGCAACAGCCCTATAATGACATCAAACCACAGTGCTCCTGAGCCACGGACAAGGGCTCAATCCCCCAGGTGGTTGCCCTGTCCTGCCTACTGGGTCTGCCTTCATGTCACTCACCCTAGCTAGCCAGCAGCCACCCCTACAGGAGTTGTTCTCTCTGATGCATGCACCCATCAGACAGCCAATTCCATGGTATATCAGGCACTGTGCTTGGTTGGGCTCCATGAAACTTGGGTGAAGAGTCTACTTCTGGAAAGCTGTCATGTACACCCTTGAAGAGGTCAGTCTCTGAAATGTACTTCTCTGCCCAAGCACTCCACGACCCTCTTCTCTTTGATTTTCTCCAGAAAAGAGGCCTTCCAGAAAGTGAAAGCCCCAGGTCAGTTGGGACAACACTTCCTGGAGGGATGCTGTCTGAGCTTGAAGAAGCTGCAGAAGTTAGACAGGAGAAAAATGGAAGAGAACACCTGGCACGGGAACCCATAGGCCAAGAACTCTGATCACTCCAAGGTTATAGAATAAAGTGCAAGGCAGAGCCTCACAGGTTTGTCTGGAAAAGTATATGGAGCCATGTTCGGGCCCTCTGGGAATATCTGATCATGTGAGGAACACCATCAGGACAGCATTCTAGCAAGGCCCTTCTTAGAGCAAAGGGTGACTTACTGGGATGCTTGTGAAGGCTCATATGAAGAACTGATAAATGTAAGGAGCACCATGACTGACAGTATTCTACAGGAAGATTGAGCCCTGCTTCCTGGTAGCCAACCTTCCTGAAATTCCTTGTGGCTGACATCTGATAACATAGACTGTATTTGAAAGTTTCCTGGCGTTCTTTCCCATCCCTGACTTCACTCTTGTGTCTATTTAGCATGTCTCCTATTCACTTAAATGAAGACAAGCTGCCATGTTCTTTTGATACTTGGAATCTTCTGGCCACTAGCTAGTTCATGAGGCCCCAGCAAAGAGTCTCTTCCTACTAACCATTCCATGAGTGAGCATGGAGAATCTCCATTCCCATGGAAGTTAAAGATGACAGTTATTTTTCTGAGAGACTCTGGTCCAGAAGAACCAACTAAGCATGATTCCTGACCCACAGAGCCTGTGAGCCAATATAAGCATGTGGTTTGTGTTGAAGTTGACACCTTGGGGTAATTCGTTACACAGTGATAGCTCCTCAATACAGGCAAGGGTCAGAGCAAATAAACGTGGGAACTACAATAGGCACCACCAAGGAAAACCAATTGTGTCTCATGATTCCAAAGACTGTAGGTGATAAGGGGATGTGAGAAAAAGTAGTTTCAAGAAGAGAAAGATTTTGGAATAAGACTTTCTGGCTTTAATCTCCTGCTCAGACCCTTGCTAACTGTGTGACACTGGGCAAGTCATCGCAACTTTCTGAGCCTCAGATTCTTCTTTTGTAAAGTGGAGATGATGACAGTAACTACTGTAGGGCGTCTGTATTTTTCCTCTTAGGACCTGCCTCAGTACCTAGCATAGTGATGCAGGACATACTGAGATTGCTCAGCACAGGTTACTGGGGCATTTCTAGAAGGCTTACTGTTCAGTTTAATACCAGCATGGACAAGACCCAAATGCTTCAATGTGATTTATTTACATCCTTCAAAGCATTTGTGTGTGACTCAAAGGGAAACTATGTAGTCTGTAGGAGTCTGACTTATCCTGCCTAACTCCTTCCCATAGGCACAGATTATGGGTGAAACTTTCCTTCCAGATGAATCAAGTGAGTTGATCAGTCCCTGGAACCATAATTTTGGCCTTAAGAACACTGTACTTAACTATGTGCAGTTAGCTGACTTACATGGGCTTTTCCAGCGTCAAGTTTGGCCTCAGTGAGGATAATAGCCTGGATTTGCCTGCCAAAGCCAGGTTTGTATAACATCTCACTTAGTTCCCATTTCCCAAAGGAGCACTACCAGATAGAAGGTGGTCTTACCTGTCCAGGCAGAGCAGGCATGGAATCTGAGGCCATCATGCGCTGAAAGCGCTGGGGTTGCTGCATTATCTGCTGCAGAAGGAATGAAGACTGGTCAGGTTGCTGCTGCTGCTGCTGCTGCTGCTGCTGCTGCTGCTGTTGATGCTGCTGCTGCTGCGGATGCTGCTGCTGCTGCGGATGCTGCTGCTGTGGATGATGATGCTGTTGATGATGATGATGCTGTTGATGATGCTGATGCTGTTGATGATGCTGCTGGAGTTGCAAAGTGGCAGTGGCAGTGGAGGAGGCAGTGGCAGAAGGAGCATGTGCTGGTGTTGCCTGAGGCAGGTAGTGGAGCAGAGATGGCTGCCTGGAGTGGGTAGGCATGGAGGCCATCTTCTGGGGACTTGGCTCAGAAACAAAATGTGACAAGGGCTTAGTGTTGCCGAAGGTAAAGGGCTCAGGCGCTTCTGGACTGGAACTTGATAGACCCTGCTGCATGATCATACTCAAGGTTTTGGGTTGCTGGCTGCTGGTCATAGGCTTAAAGATGGAATTTGCCTGATGCTGCTGCTGCTGTTGTTGCTGTTGCTGCTGTTGCTGCTGTTGCTGTTGCTGCTGCTGCTGCTGTTGTTGCTGCTGCTGCTGGCTTAGCAGATTGCTGGTGGGAGTGAGGCTCCTGATCAGAGAGTATTGTGGGGTAAAGGACTGCTGTGGCAAACCGGGGCTGGAGAGATTCTCAGGGCGGTAGGGTGGGGATGGCCCCGGGGTGCTGGTGGGCAGAGCAGATATCAGGTGTCCTTGAGGGCTTTTGACAGTAGAGGACACCAGATTAGCAAGAATGGAGCTCTGGGGGCTGAATTGGGGTGGCTGATTGAGAGACAGACCCGGGAGCTTTGCTGGAGCATAGGGCAAGGTGGGCCCAAGGGCAGCGTTGCTGCTGGGGGCCATGCTGGAGAGTAAGGCATTAGGCGAGTTTTGCACAGCACTGCCAGACAAGCTATTGGACGACATGCAGGATGCTGTGAAGTTCTGTGGGCTGAATGGCGGCGGTGGTGGTTGCGGTGGCGGTGGGTGAGGAGATGGCACTGGAAGGTAAGGTGGGGAAAGACCCGGAGGAGGCAAACTGGACCAGCTGCGGTTGGAACCTTGTTTTGTAGCAGATCCCTGCTTGCTGGCTGCAAGTGCTTTCAGCTGGTGGGCATGATGCCACTGAGGCACAGATAATGGAGGCATACTGACAGGGAGCATGTTCTGGACCTGGTTTTTGACCTGAGCCTGTGCTGTTGAAGAACTTGATGAGACTATCTGCTTACTGGTGGAAGGAATGGAGTAGCTGATCCCTGTGGAGGCAGGCATGATTGGGAGTGATGTGCCAGTAACTTGACTGCAGCTAGATGCAAACTCCTTGTTGGATCCAAGGGTTTCCATATGTGGCATCTGAACTGGATGCTTGGTGGGGGGACCAAGAGGGGCCTGGGGGTGATGTAAAACCAGAGGCTCTTCTGGCTTGCTCCCCAGAATCTTCTCAAGGTCAAGATCATTTGAAGAAGGTTCTTGAATTTTGGTTAGTTCCTCCAGCAGATCTTGAAGCTCTTGGTCTACAGCTGGCATACTGTTGCTTTTCTCATAGTACGGAACAGCATGGCCTTTCAGCCCCGTGTCTGCAGTTGATGACACCCCAAACGGTGAGCCCATAGCACTGCTATTCACAACATTGCTGTCCAGAGGGTTATTCTCAAGGAGTAATGATTGGCCAGCCACTCCAAGATCTGTAGAGTTGGGATTCATGGTTATTCTGGGCATTTGAAGCTCTGTAGAGTGAGAAGTAGGGTGGGCACCTGGGCCCATAGACAGGGTGACGTCTTCAAGGCAAGGTCTCTTGATTTTATTAGGATAGTTCTCCTCAGCCATGCCTGTGAAGTGGAAGTTCTCTCCTTCCTGTCTTCTCTTACTGGTTCCCTGTGTTTATGAGAGAGAGAGAGAGAGAGAGAGAGAGAGAGAGAGAGAGAGAGAGAGAGAGAGAGAGAGAGAGAGAGAGACAGAGAGAGACAGAGACACAGAGACAGAGACAGAGACACAGAGAGAGACAGAGACACAGAGAGAGACAGAGAGTGTGAGAGAGACAGACAAAAAGAGAGGCAGAGACAGAAAGAGAATGAATGAATAAAAATTAAACAAAGGCTTGACATATTTGACACATTAAAATTAATGCTAGGAATCCCACAGATAAAACAGGACTCTCACTTTAGATGTATACTTGTCAAAAATCATAAAAATACAATCTATTTTTAGAAGCTTGTTTTTCGTTTCTTTGTTGCTGTGTCTCAATTAAACAACGCTGTTATATTTCAAATAAAACAATATGCTGTCTGTATACTAAACAGGACTGAATGTCACACAAAGGGCATTTGTTGTGCACTTAAAGGGGAGTTCAGGGGCTATGATGAGCTCACTAAATGAACTTGCTATTGAAGGCAGACACTCACATGCAAACTAGAACTAGGTGAACAATGTCAATGTTTACATAGCTACAGATAACCCAGTTTTTTTTTTAAATACAAACTATAAAATAGACACTGACCTTTTAGTTTGCCACACTATCTTGCTGAAATGAATCAGGATATGTTGATAAAATAGAACCTAACAGTGTTTAAGAAATGGAAATTCAAGGGAGATGCCTGAGGTGTATGTTTAGGGAAAGTGCACGTTTTAGAACAGCCAGTGTGGTTATTATTGCATTTAGTTTACACCCACGCACTATTTCCACATGCACACATACGCACTGCTTATGTGCGTACAAAAATAACTTGGATGAAACAATACTCGTTTTTTTTAGAGTGGTCACGTCTGAGGAATGACTGGCAATTCCCTTTCTGGTTTCTGCATTTCTGTACTGTTTGCTTTTAATGAGAAAAACTTTCAATAAAAGAAAAGCCCAAGTATAAAGTTATTTAAGTGAGGAATTCCTCTGTGCAGATGTATCCTTGGGTTGGGGAGATATCAAACAACAGGAAGAGGCCCCACTATGGGATCGGCACCTTGGGAGAGCTGCCCATTATATATAAAAGCAGTCTTTAGGAGCAAAGCAATACTTTGTTTCCCTGTTTCATATTCTTATCCACTATTCAGTCATGTTAATAACCATGAGTGTCAGTATGTAAAGGGAGAGGAGGCAGAGACATTCATCTCAGAATAAGAATAGGATGCCAATTCTGACAGCTCATCTGCCAGCAGACTAAGGTCATGGCTCTCATGGCCAAGTGAACAAAGTAACCATGCCCAGAGCTGTGTGCCCCAGGCTTTCCTGCACAAAAGAATCACTTAGAACTATCCAGATTTCCAGATCCTCCCCTAAGAATCAATGATAAGAACTGTATGTAGGGGACATAGGCAGCATACCATAGGTCCCTGGTCATGAGGAAGCTAGATTGAGGTTTTGTCCTTTCCATGTACACTCTGAGCCCACTCTGTCATGTGAGAAATGATGAGAAAGTTCTTATGTTAGGTCCTGTTGCTGCTTTCTTGATTGGAATGAGTAGACTATATGATACATGTAGGGTCTCAAAGGGTTGTAACATTCCTAATGTAGATCTTGAAGGGCCCTGGAAATTCAGTATCTTTCCATAAAATGGATATCTCTGAGGAAACAGGCAGAGCTTGCTTTGCATTGCCTGGGTCAAGGCCAAATGAAGAGTCCTCCCGCCTCCCCAAGTGAGCACCCAGTTGCCTCTCAGTCTCCTGTCTACATTCATCCTAAGAGCAGAGCATTGCAGCATCTTCCTTGGCTTTTTTTTTTTTTTTTTTTTTTTTTTGAGATGCCCATGATCCAAACAAGGGAAGTAACCCTGTTGCCAAGTTCATTTGAGGACTGAGGAGTGCAGGTTGAACAGGAATGGGTGGGTAGAAGAGGCCTATACAGTCTTCCATGCCACGTTTCCTATCCAGGGGCCTGGTTGAGGTTCAGAAGCCCTGGTGTTCTCAAGGCATCCAGGAAGCAGTTCACTGAGTGTTTGGCCCACAGCAAATAAAGTAAATAGATAGTTAATAGCAGCTGAGTGAACCAATGGACAGATGAATCCAAGTGATTTGGCACATAGTGAACTTGGCAACCACCCTAGCCATGTATGAAGCAGCCGGCAAATGAGTCCCTCAAATTCCAAACTGATACTTGGTCTCTTCAATAATTTGTCAAAGAATCCAAAGATAGGCTAAAACTAAAAATTGTCTAAAATGAATCAATAGGCATTTATATAGTGTAGGTTTTAATAGCCATCCTCTTGCAGGGGACCAAGGTTAGTGACAGTTGGGTCCTATATGCTCTTTCATGGTGGCATGAAATACACAACAGTTTTAACAATAGTGAAGTCTATACACAAGCAAGCAGGCAAGTAAACAGTGAGACAAGCGGGAGGGGAGGGGAATGGGACTGTAAACCTGGAAATCTGGATGGGTGGGACTCTGAAATTCACTGGCAGGGCTTATAGAGCTTTCATCTAGTTGTTGGTCTGCTATAAAACTGTTGGGAATAAGGTGGCAAGAGGTTGAGAAGGTACTATCACCCCTGTATTCCAGTGGTCACATAAGTGTCAATCTGTTTGCATCTATTGAGCAACCCATGCCATTAGTCTCCTTCACTTCTCACTGGTTACTCACTGACAAAACTAACTGCAGGATACCTCCTTAGGACGTTAAGGGGGCATCTTGTACTGTTTGGATATGATATGTTAACTCCACAGCCAGGGTGTTGCTGGTGCTCATCACAGTGACCACTGAGGGGATAGCCAATGAGGAGGCAGTCTCCCCTTGGCTGCCTTCAGGTGTGTCTCCTTGGTGCTTCCCAAATAGGCTGTTGTTTGGTAGAGGGGCAGCCATAGGCTTTTCTGAGTTTTTGCTTTTCAATGAGACCTCCCTTTGTTAGAGAGTATACAGCCCTGTATTTGTGACCCAGTGGTAAAATCTTTTAGCAGCCTTTGCTGAACTGTCAGCAAACCAGGCAAGGACATCAAAAAACAAAACAAAACAACAACAACAACAACAAAACCAGCTGTATTTCCTGGGGAGGACTGTGCTTCAGTCTCATAGCTTCTGCTTTCACTGAACATTGGGTAACTTGAGGTACGAAATCCATGATTTTATGTATGTCTAGGTGTGCATGTGTGCATATTAGGATTGGTCTTACAGAAATTATACCTAGATGAATTCAGAGGCACAGGTAAATAGCCATGTATATACTATGCATTTCTGTATTTGAGCATTTATCATTTGCATGTTGGTTTTGGGAAAAAAATGTCCTCATAAACTGAAGCTGAAGTTTCTATAGGACAAGCAAATTGTCAGCTTTCCCAGACTTGCAAGATAAGCAGCTCTAGAGAATTATGAGTGGTTAGTATAGGCAAAAGCCCCTGGGTGCCAATTGGATTACAAGAAAAGACCCAAATCTCTGTTGCTAGGTGTTCTGGAGCAAGAATCTTGACCTAAAGATAGGGGTTTGTTAATGCCCTTGGTGCCTTGCCTGAGTCAACAGAGACTGCATGCTGAGTACCAGATGCAAACATAGACTTCTACTCACAACCTGGAGGACAGGACATTTTCCTGTTTGGAGATGAGGGACATACTAATAGGCAGATCATCTCAGAGGAGCAGTGGCTGGCCTTCAGACAATAGTCTAGGTCAACACAGCAGAAAGATGTTGATATACACTGAGTTCATGAGTGATTTCTGACAGCCTCTCTAGTTGCTATGGGGACTCCATTTTACAGTTGACTGTTACAAATTCTGTGGAGTCTTCTGAATGGTTAGCTTTTGCTCCTGGGAATGTGTAAATGGAATATGCATGGCCAAGGAACCAAAATAGGTCCCTTTTGCTCCAGTACTTCAAAGAGGCATCAAAACATGGACAACATCAAATGCTGAGGTAAAGCAGGCTCTAATACCAGCTCTTCTTAAACCATGATCCAGCAGTACCCATGTACTGGATCCCCTAGTGGCTATTAAATTTTACTGCTTGTGCACTAGGACCCTTTGCGTTCTATCTCCTCCAACACCAAGGCCTCATCCTCAGAGAATCTATCTAACTTGAACAGCAACTGTACATCTTTTTGTCTCTCAAGGCTTAGCTATTTTAACTATTTCATAAAAATTTAGCTATACAAAATGCAGCCTTTTGTGTATGCTGTTGTGTATGATCCATCCATTGGCATGCACCAATACTTCATTTGTTCATGGGTGAATAATATGGCATTGGATGAAGAGAGTACATTTTTTTTTCCTATCCATTCACCAAATGGTAGATATTTGGGTTGTTTCTATCTTTTGGGGTATTTCAATTTTTCCTTATCCTTGAAAAATTCATACACATATGTAATGAAATATGGTCATATCTACCCTTTCATTTCCACCTCCAAATTCCTCCATAGTTCACATAATGAATCTTAAAAAAAAAATAACCCAATAAGTCAGGTTAATGTCGCTTATATGCACATGGTTCTGGGGCCATTTCTAGGATTGTGAGACACCTACTGGTGGCCACATTCTCCAAAAAGAAGGACTCCCCCTTCCTAGCAACTATCTACTGCCAAAAGCTACTTTATATGGTGGCAGGGCCAGGAGATCATCTACCTGTCTAAACTGGAACTGGCTGCCTTGATCTTGTATAGAAACTTCAGCTGCTCTGTGTTTATGGTGTGACAGCTGTGTCATATCTAGAAGAGAACATTTCTGAAGCCCTCCAAACTGTTGTTTCACAATCTAGATAGTCTTAGAAACAGCTAGCATTGCAGCTTTATGGAAAGACTGCAGGGAGGGCTCTGTCAACTTCCAGATTATCCAAGAGAAACCTTTAGTTTCTCAGTGATGACATTCATACATACTAGACAAGTACTGCCCCAGTGAACTATGCTGGCTGACTTTTGTAACTTCTTGAGAAACACCTATCTGCTCTAGTTCCCTACTTCTGACACTGCCTGTGGCCCCTGCAAGGACCAAAGGCAAATACAATTAGTGAATTCCCCATCTTGAAGCCAAACAAAGGCATCTAGAGGTTCCTGTAATCTGTGTTAACTTCTAGCAAAGGCAGAAAGCCAAGGGAAATTCAGAAAACCAGACTGGCTATATGCTTTCTCAAGACGCTGGATCCTTTCTGACCTACAACCATCACTTGTGAAAAGTTTGGCAAAACCCTGAACTCATGGCAGAGTTCAAGGGAACTCATGTTGTTATGATTTGTACTGGATGGGATGTGATATTCTCATCCCAGATAGAATGTGCTATGTAGCTTGAACTGTAGTTCCCCCAAGACAGGAAGCCTCTGTGAAAGGTCCTCCAGAAGTTAGTTGTGCCTCATCAGGTACATTTCCATCTTTCAAGCCCCATGGCACAAAGACAAGTTTGCCATGTAGTCCCTAACCAGCTGGGAAACTCCTCTAGAACTGTCTCTGGGGAAAGTCCAGCCAGAAGAAGCAATTGCTGTATCTGATCCTGGTGTGGTAGTATACCTGTGTAATCTTAGCAAAAGCAAGAGTGTCACAAACAGAGGCTTGCTTGGGCTACATAGGAAGTTCAAGGCCAGAAGATAATAAGACCCTGTCTCAGAAAACATACAAAAAGCAAAACAAAAATAACTAATATGTCAGAGACAGAGGGAGGAAAGGAGAGGAGAAGAAAGAAGAGGCGTGGAGGAGAAGAAAGGAGGAATGGATAAAGAACAGACATCCTGGCTATGGTGTCTCTTGGTCGCAAAGCCTTTTGGGAGATTTAGGAATCCGTATTATTTGCAAATAGGCAGTCAAACAATAGACAGGATCTATACTGATTCTTAAGCCTCCAAGTCTTAGCCTTTGTTAAGGTCTAAGCCTCTGTCAGTGGTTAGTGTACTTTTTTATTCATGATTCTTGGCTTCCAAGGTAATATTAGCATATAGACAGAGATCTGCTTAGAATACAACTTTTGCACATGGGTAAACAGAGCCTCATGGAGGCCAAGTGACTGAATAAAGTCAGGCAGTTAGTAGAGTGGCAGAGGAGTGTCTGTCATTCATAACTCTGGGATATAGCCCAGTACCAGAATGTCAAGAACACAGTCACCTTTGCACTAAGTCAGCCTTCCTCAGCTGAACTCAGAGTTCATTTTGAGGCACTGAGGGACTGACAGGTCATTTCAGCTCTACACACCAAGAGAATAAAAACCTGCTGTTTAGTGTGCATTACTGTGTTCTGATTTCCCTATGGGGACTATTACACTTTCCCAGGGCTCTCTAAATTACACATCACAGGATAGTAATGGGCTCAGAGAAGGAAGTGTCGTCTTTAAGTTGTACATAAAGCTTGGCTCATAGGAATTTGCTGGAGTTTCTTGACCCAACCCCTTGATTCCAAAGCCTCAGGGGCCTTGAAGGCTTTAGTGTACATCGGTCTAAATACTCTTTGAATATTAAAGCTTTGCAGGAAAACGGATGGTCTTGTGAAAGAGATTTCTGAATATTTAAATTTCAATTGTAGAATTCAGCAATGTGAGATGCTAAGAGGTCTGGAGAGAGGCCCAGAACCCTCAGTATGTGTTACTATCTATAAAACAGGACAATGAGGCTATGACCCAACTTTCTTTTAAGGAGTCTGTAATCTTAGGAATATAAAGTTAGTATAGTGTCTATCATGGCACAGATATCAAATAAATATTATCTCTCTTTTTACTCTTGAAAATTCAAACCCACTCTGGGTGGCCCTAAAATAGCTGTAAACTGATTACTCAGCAACATTTGTCATTCAAGGCAGATCTTTCCTTAGTCACTGGCTGTGCTCCTGGACAGCTGTGTGCAAGGCACACTTTTGTAAACCAAATCATGATAAAATGCAGCAGGAATTTGCCATTGAAAGCAAAGCCTCAGTGCACCCTTTTATGAAGTGAAAACGCCTTCAACTAGATGTATTTTTAAAGAGTGTGCATTTTAGGATATTAGGATATTAGCCAGTCTTAGTCATAATGAGTTCTATTTCAGTTTTGACCACAAACATATTGTTTCATAGCTTCAAAGGACACAGTAAACAAGATTAGGTTATATGAAAATAATAAATTTAGAATGTGTATTTATTTTACTATATGTGTAATGACTATGGTTTCATAGTTATCATGAAACTTCCTTGTGTGTGTATGTGATTATTTACATAGGGTCTCACAATGTAGCTTTAGATAACCTGGAACTCACTATGTAGCCCATGTTAACACTGAACTCATGGTTATCTTTCTGCCTCGGACTCCTTAAGTGCTGACAGGTCTAAACCACCATGCCTGGGTCCTGAATGTCTTATAAACAGAAATGTAAACACTGATTTTTTTTTTTTTGGAAAATCAAGCTAAGTTATTGGGGAAAACATAGGAGATTTGTGTTTATATACTGCCAATAATGTAGTTTCATGTCAATTCTAAAGGCAGACGTAAGGGCAGAGCAACGTAAGCTCTTTACATGTCATATGCTCATTAAACATAGGGTAAAGATTACTTAGCTACTGTATTCTTTGCTGTGTAAAGTCATGTATTCAGAAAGCAAGGGTTGGGTGCTGTTGTTCTGGGAATAACTTGCTGTAGATATTTTACATAGGCCAAGTTAATTGTTCTCAATCTTAAAAGGCTTAACTTGAGGGAGTAAGAAAGGCAAGAGTTTAGTTTTTCTGAGTGTCATATGGGAACTGAAACACTAGAGAACATCCTCACCTGAAGCTTATTCCAGAAAAATAGGCATCTAAAGGAAGTGCACTGTTCTCCATATCCACCATAGACATAAAGGATTCCAATAGTATGCGGCAGATTTGGCGCAGGGTCCATAACAGACACTCCCACCAGAATGAGTATGAGTTGGGCAAAGAGAAGCAGAGTGAGGATGCTGGAGCTTTAGTGGGTAGATAAGCTACATTAGCAATAAGAACGGGATCAGTAGTATTCAGGAGATTAAAAATATGGGGTTTTGACAGAGCGTTAAAGTCATTTGGTTACCTTCTCATTCAAGTGAAGGTCAGATGCAGGAAGCAGGCTGCAGTAGTAGGGCACAGTACTCCAGGCAGGAGGGCAATAGGCTGTAAGGCCCTGAGGGAAAGACTCGTGGCCTGTTTCAGGGACTAAGAGGCAGTTAGTAGGCCTGGCGTGAAGTTAGCTGGGAAGTAGCCATGAGCTCTCAAGGGGCCTCATAGGCCATGGGAAGGGGCTTGGGCTCTGTTTTTTTTTTTTTTTTTTTTTCCAGTGGGAAGCCATTGTGGGGAAAGGTGAAGCAGAGGAAAGATTGGCTCAATGTTTGTGGAAGCTCTCTCTGGATGCTCATGGGAGGTGAAATGAATGTCATGGGAAGGAAAAGGAACATGGGTCTGAGATCAACTAGGACAAGGGGGTGGGGAGAGAGCAAGACCTGGCCAGGCATGAGGCCCTGTGATTTTATCTCTAGTGAGTACTGTGAGGGTAGTACTTACTTATTAAAGAAAACAATGGCCTCTAGAAAAAAATGAACCACATGCCCCGTGACACGAATCATACTTTAGAAACTTCTGGAAGGGCTTATATAGCAACTATCTGAAAAATTTCAAGCCACGTTGTTCTTGTGACTGCTACTGTGTGGGAAACTCCATGCTAAAGGCTAGGCAGGGCTGTGGGCCAACAGGACTTTGTTTACCAAGACAGCCTGTGGGCTCCGTGTTGTCCCAGTGCATAGCTTACCAAGCCCTGATCTGGGGCATGAGTTGAACTCTTTCCCCTGGGAAACAGCATCTTTCCAAAGCCCCTTGCTCATGCAGCAGGACTCCATGTGGAGCAGGCCCACTGTTCACGAAGGAGTGTGCCTGGAACCTTTTGGGAGCAGAAGAGCTGCATTATTTCAACCAGAATGAAAGTTGAGCGACCATTTCTGAACTGTGCAATTTACATAGCGAATGCCGGGCTTCACCAACACTAATGACACGTATTGCACAATTGTTGGCAATGACTCTGGCTCCAGTGAAAGGAGGGAACAACATCCCCTCCTGGATTCCCCTGGGACTTGCTCTCTCAGCCTTTGTATACAGTTGGGCAATTTTCATTTTGTACAGAGCATCTCTCTCTGGCCTTCAAGGATCTCTATGATAATATGGCTTAACTTTTACCTCATCCCAATGGTTCTAAGAAACCTGAAGGGTGCTATGCTGGCTATGCATTTTTGAAAACCTGTACAGCATGCCTCTGAGGGTTAGACGTGTTTCCTCCTCACATCTGTCGATGAGCTATAGAAAAGTTTCAGTGAGGTGACACTTCGGGGTGGATTTACCTTCTGTGGAAAATGGTACTCTGCAAGTTATCTATCTGTTCTCCCATTCTCGGTGGAAGGCCTCAAGACAAGCATGTCTCAGAAACTGGGCAGAAATTGGTCCATGATGTACAAGGTGATGTACAAGTGGTGTTGGTGGGCACCTACTATGTATAGGTGCTTAGCAGCAGTTGCAGGGGCAGAAAATCAAGATGTCTCAGGCATAGGGCAGGAAAGGATCAAATAGTTTTGGGAAGATAAGGAATGGGGCAACAGTTATGCCTGTGGATTTAGGAGGCCATAGAGACTGTGGTGATGAAAGGAGGCAGACAAAGGCAAGCCTGTACTGAGGAGCAATGGATTAAAAGAGTGGCAAGTAATGACAGCTGTTGAGCCTAGGCCTTGGGCTTATATGCCTGTGGCGAAGTCACCTGGCCTATGGTATATACTACATTTTTATGATTGAAATCTTAGGGATGGCCAGCTCTGAGAAAGAAGGGGGATATGAGAGAGAAAGCAGAGGCAGACAGGCAGGCAGAAAGGGAAGGAGAGGAGGTTGTGTACATTATTCCATATTCACTATAGAAACAGAATTCCGTGCCTGGACCTAAGAGGCATGAACCCTAGCTACCCTCCGAAGTCTGGAACACAGTACTCAGGGGCAGTGTTCTGACCCATAGCTTTACCTAAACTGACACCTATCAAGTTCTCCAGCTGAGGGTATTTATTGAAAGCAAGAGGCCTATGCTTGCACAGGCTTGCCTGGATTTGGGGGTGCCATAGGCACACATCCCCCACAGTATGACTCCCAGGGCTACACATTCTCTACAAATGTGGCTCTGAGCATTCTTGGGCTTTTCTTTGGCCTATGCTTTGGAGGAGTACAACTGTTTTGCTCCTTATGCCTGGAGTGGTTCTACTTCCAGACACCTGTTACCTTGGGCCTAATATCATGGAATCTGTAGGGAGGGGCTGTAGGAATCCAGACAAAGCCATTGAGTACTCCCATCAGCTGAGAGGTAGGCAGCAAGACTCCACATGCCTGTGAAAGCCAGCTGCCAAATGGAGCTTCCTACCCAGCATTTTCCCCTTCTAAGAGGCTGATTTGCAGGTCACTGATTTGCTCAGCTGGGCTACCCAGCCAGGACTCAAATGCTAAGCCCAGTGGTGTCCTTCAAACTGAGAGTATCTCAGCCTTTGCAGAAAAGAGCAGTCTGCAGGCAAGCCTGTGCCTGGCTTCCCTCCCTGGTGGGTGTCAGTTGCAGGAAAGAGCCCTTGCTGCAGAAGGAGAAGGGGGGCAGGCAAAGGGAGTGAACAGCTGCGCGCTCCATGGGGAGGATCCCCAAAATAGCAAGGCACATACGCACTGCAGGCCTTGACCCAGAATGCTCAGAGTTGCACTATAAATCCAGCTCTTCTCTGTGCAACTGGGCTGCCAATGAGACTATAGCCATCCTTAGGGGTCCTCTGCATTCCAAACTGAGCTCCAAGGACATATTGTCTCTTCCCTTTCTGATAGAGAAGAGTAATTGCAAGCCAATGCTAATCTCTGTTTGCTAAAGAGGTGCCAAGACCAGTCATAGCCTGTGTACTTTAGGACAAGTTGACATTTCTGTCTTACTCAGAGATCCTGATGTAGGCAGAGAGTACCTGTGAAGGCCACTTGGACATTCTGGAAACTGAGGGCCTGAAGCTGAAGTTAAGAAGTCAGTAAGTGGTGGGGGCTTCTCTCAGGCATGGCCTGCGTCTCAGTAGTACCCCTCACACATGTAGGATCCTCTCTTTTGGGACCACACTTGTACCTGTAGCAAGCCTACGCCTACATGAAGTAGAGAATTTTGGTAAGGACACCAACCCTTGAACCTTGATATTTCAGAACCACTTCAATTCCTAAGTCCCTGCCTCTGCTTGAAACAATAAAGCAGCCTGATTTTCTGCCAGGATGAACAGTAGACTGTGCTGGACAGAGTGATAACGAAATAAAGATGTTAGCCACTCTTCACCTGTTTATGCCATTGGAAGGAGAGCTTCAGGACACCTGAGATTCTGTTTTGTCTTGTGCTCCGTTCTGAGAACCCAGGGCTGAATGTGATGGGCAGAAGACTCTGTGGATACGGGAGCCTTGAATCCAGGCATAAGAAGCAGTAAGTTGGGCAGAACACCAGATTCACTTCTCCTGGTCTCGAGCTTCATCATAGAATAGATTTGCTCTCAGTGAAGGAATACTAAAGTCTTGGATTTCAGAATCTAGCCTAGAGCCGTGTACATGTAAGGGGCCCTGGGATTGTGGTAGGATGCCCAATACAGACAGGCCCTTATAAATCATATTCATACTCTCAGAATTCAAGGTAAAGGGAACTTGTTCCAGCTTACACCATTAATCACAGCTTTGACATTCTGAGATCTTCCTGATTTCATTTTTTCTTCAAAGAAAGGAATGGAGCTCCAAGGTTGCTGGGCACAGACCCTGACCTGGATTACATGCCATAGCCGAGGTGCAAAGTGCCTCCTACTGGCACTTTAAGGGAAATAGACCACATGGAGCTGGGGGCAATATTATTTAAGTGATTCAAACACACAATACTCTTTCTGGGGTAGGTGTATGTGTTCTCTTTCCAGAACTTTGCTCCCCACTTTTAATTAAAGCTGAGGAGACAGATTGGGATTAGTTTGGGTCATTCTCATTGGGCAGAGCACACTACCCTTAGGACTATTCACTGAGAACTGTTGATAAACCTCCCCACCCTCTCACTAGCCATTCACTACGAGGTACTATGTTCCTCTGACCTCATAATTTTGTCCATAAAGAGAGTGATAAGAATATTCTCTGTTTGAGCCAAAGAGCAGTTGGCTAGCTTATAAGGTGTATGGGACGTGCTAACTCATTGTAACCTATAGGGTAACCCTACCACAATCCCAGGGTCCCTGAACAGAGCTGACAAACAGAGGGCACATGCTCTTTTCTTTCCCCCAATTTTCCATTCAGTGACCATAACTTACCCATATTTAGAATACATATAAGAGTTAATGCTATTTCTTTTGGCAGTAATGGGGACTGAATCTGGAGCATTGTGCATGTTAAGTAAGCACTGTGCCCACTGAGCTAAATCCCCAGGCCAACTCCTTCATTTTGCCTGGAAACTGCTGTGGAAATGGAATCAGTATAGAGAGAGGCAGAGATGACATGTGATGTGAACACTGAATGCCTTTGAGCTCTTCAATCATGCCACTGGGTCAGTAAATGAAGTCCAGCCTTAACTTCAAAGGAAAGGACATAATGTTGCACATGCTGATCCCATACTCTAACCTTGGATATATGGTCAAATGTTGCCAAAAGAAAAACTTTCCTATGCCACAAGCAGTCATTAAGTAATCATGTGAATAGCAATGCTAGAAAGGAACTTGAATGTCTGTTTCTTTACAATTTAATTTGTAAGGTGCACTCAGCATTTTGTGTTTCAAAACAAGCTTTCAGTCTAAGAGGCAGCAGAGTCTGGTGCTCTGAAAGCTGCTTGTTATTAGGTTTATGACTTTGGTCAAGATGATTAACCTATTCGAGCCTCAGTTTCCTCGTGGTAATGACTTCTTCCTAGGGTCTGAGTCTCCAAAAGCTTCACAAAGTGATAACATCCAGTGAAGGCTGAAATAGACCTGGTTATTCTTGCTTACCCTTGGTTCATCTGAATTTTGTCTTCTAGAGGGCAGTGGATGGACATTGGTAGCTAGTTAGGAGCAGGTATAAGACCAGAACACTATGGTCCTGGGTTGAGGTCTTAGGCTGAAAATATGTGTCACTTCACATTAAAATCTGTTTTCAAGGGAGCTCTCATGTGTTTCCATAAAAATTCCAGAGCAATTAAAAAAGGTTATTTGGTTCTCTTTTAGTGGCACACACCTGTAAGCTCAACACTCAGGAGACTAAGGCAGGAGGACCACAAGTTTTAGGCCAGCTTGGGCTACAGAGTGAGGTCCTGAGTCAACATGGACGAATTTCTTCTCTCAGACTGACAGAATTTTATTTCATAATTTTAATGTGACACATATTTTTCTGGTATCTTGGTTTCTAACCTGCTGAAAAAGAAAGTAGTTAAGGTTACTTCCCAGACCCAGTGTCTGTGTTCGGGAGGCGTTTGGGATGCTGTCAGGTGACACAAACGCTGTGCTTCCAGACTCATGCACTTTCTTGGGACCAGAGGGCAGTATTCACCATAGATGGCATTAAACCTCAGAAAGAGAGCCAACAGTGGGAGCATCTGAAATCCAGCTAAGCCATACCCTGGAAATGCAAGGCCAGTTACTGCTAAGGACAGCCTTCTGCCATGTGTGCTGGAATCCCTGCAGTAACTTCCTTGGGCAGCAGGTTTTTGTTGAACACACAGGATATGTTGGTATTAATCTGTCAATGTCTGACTCTTACTTTCCTAGTACCCTGCTGTTCAGATCCTCAGCATCTGTAGCCAAGTTGGCGGCTAAACACTAGGTACCTTACTGAGGCTACAGGGATTGACTGGCAACCACAACCCAGCTGCTCTCACAGCACAGCAAGCACTTCCGTAGATGCTTACAGATAGGAGCATTTGTGCTTATCAGGCACCGAAGAACGGGCACTCATAATGCTATCCCTTTTGGAGACCATATGTGCCTTCTAAGAGGACGATGTAGTTTCAGCTTCGAAGAAGGCTTGTCGGGGGAGCTGCTTTCAGAAACTCAGGTATATTTTTGGACCCCTTCAACTGGGGCAAATCATTGGTCTTCTAGGTCAGCTTGGTATTTCAAAAATAGCCAGGTCACTCTGAGCCAAGGGGTAGAGAATGTGCTGTGCCACAGAAGAGGAGGAGGAGGAGAAAAAGAGCTGATTTTGATCAAGTGCAAGGTATGACTCTAAAGCAATGAATGTGCATTTTTGCAAGGCTTATAAAGGGTACTAGAGGTCATTTGACATAAGATCTCAAGCCAGAAAATGGCATGAGCAAAGATAGCTGTTCCACGGTGAGATGTGTTCCAAGGACCTACTCCAAGGACAGGGATCCCTAGACTGCATACACAATAACCTCCACATATGGAAAAAAATATGACTTACCAGACATACTTTATTTTTATGAGAATGTCTGGATAGAGAGCAAGGATCAGGGAAGCCTCCATTCTGTTTTTATAGCCCACCCACATTTATGTCCCAGTGAGTTGGATAAAGAAGAATTTAGAGTCAAGCTTAAACTGACTGTGGACTCTGAAGACAACCTAGATATTTGCCTTTATAGACTCAGATGTTAATGATCAAAGGGAATCCTGAAATATAAAGGGTTGTTACAAGGGAGATTCTCTTTGGGAAATGCCTCAACTGTGGCTGGAAATTTGGAAAACAAGCTGTACTGGCCAGCCAATTGACCTCTCTCTGCCCAACCCATCTGATTGCCCATCTCTGTGAATGCTGTGCTATTCTAGGCACCAAAGGTTTTAAAGGTTATGTGTTCCTGTTAATAGCATATCCTCAATACATTGTTGACAATGAAGGAAAATGAGAAACATGATTAAATCACTTACACCTGTACACATAACAGCATTCCTAAGATGAACAAAACACATTGCCCTGGGAACTGAGAAAGACCAGTCTCCCAGTCATGTGAACTGACATTACCTCAGAGCTCAGGGCTTCCAGCTCCATGAGCAGGAAGGAAATAGATCCATGGCTCTATAGGAACCATTTCCCCTCTGCTCAGTTACATTCAGAGATTAGGCAAGTCGCTCCTCTGTGGGCTAGTACCCAGAGATAACAGCCATTGTGTTTGCTGCAGCTCCTGCTAACCTAATCTTAGGAGACTGGTGATGTTGCAGGCATCAGCTATCAGACAGACTCAAGCAACCAGAGGCTCTCATACTCCTTACTATCATGTTTGTCCTTTGAACTAGCACTGGAATCTCTAAACCTGAATTCCAGATACTTGGATGATGGGTGAATTCCTAGAGAGGAAAGTACAGATGTGTTAAATGACTTTAAGATACCAGGTCCAGAGTTAAAAGAGAAATCATTTTCTATGCCTAGTTTCTTATTGTTTTTGTTGTTGTTTTGTTTTCTAGGAACCCACAGGGACTGAGACAGTTCATGTTTGTAATTTAATTCCTTGTAGTTTGAGTTTGTCTCCAACACCAAATTTGTACAAAGAATTTCAGCAACACATCTCATGTTTAAATTTAAGGTTAGAAGGATTCAACACCCCCTCCCCCCATAGCCCATTTTCTGACCGATTCCTGGAGCTTCCTGGGCTCCTGACGATTTCCCACCATGTTGAAATGTGGAAGCATGCTCTCGATTACAAGCCGACTTTTCCAGTCATCCATTGTTTGACCTGCAATTTTATTCTTGACTCTCCAAGACGTTTCCCAAACGACCTAGACACAGGGCTTAAGGAGACAAAAAGTACACCATCTTTCAGTTATGAAGGTGAGACCACCGACCCCATATTTCACAGGCTTTCAATTATGAAGGCAGACATATGTGAGATCTACCTTATTCATCCTTTTGTCTCTCTTCCCTCAATACCAACCTCATAGCCAACCCCACCCCAGGATGAGGAATACTTCCAGGAACCGGTTTGTCCCAGAGAAAATGCTCATCCACGTCCATGAAACAAACTGCACTGGAAAACATGGAAGAGGGTGGAGGAGAGGCCTGATGAGACTAACATGGCACTGAACATACAGATGGGCAAAGTGAGTACTAGGTCCAGGTCTAGCTTTGTTTTTGCGTGGGGCTCAGGGAAGGCTCTCCTATGTTCTGAGATATAGTTCCCTTTCGTGAAAAACATGCTGACAGAATCAAAATGATGGCTTAGGGAGTCTTCATCTTGACTATAACCAGCCTTCAGAGCATGCCTTAACTTTGGCCACATCAGTACCCAGCCAAGTGAGCAGACCAACAGTTGCAATTGTGACTGACACCAGAAAGAAGGCTCCAAATACCCTGGTACACTGGTTGAGAGGACACAAAATTCCAGCACATCATTCATGCAGAATGAACATACATGTAAACCCAGGGAAAGCAGTTTTCTATTTTCCAGAAGCTACACATAAAGTAAGAACTATGTTAAGTTAATCAAATACGGGGTTAGCTTTTCTCACTATAATGTCCCTTGCATGTATGGTACCAAGCATTAAAACCTGATGTTAGGAAAGTCATAAAGCACTTTCCCCCATTTTCCCACTGAGTGAAAATAAAGTCTTTGTTATGTTATATAAAACAAACATTAGAGGTTTCTGTAAGGTAGAGAGAATATAAATTGTCTAGGGACCTTGGGATCTGATGAATAATGCTGATGAGTTCTCTGGGATTTTTTTGCTTCAAATATTCTACTAGATTTAGAGCCAAAGAAATCAGCAACTTCAAATGCCAATGGGCACAAATGAAAGTGTTCCAACAAGGTATTTTTTCCTAGTCATAGGGACAGGAAAGATACTTTTGAGACTTCGAATCCTAAGACAAAACTGTTCTAATCCATCTAACCACCAGAAACAATATTTTAGTCCTGGCCTATTCCAACAGCAAAGACCAAGCAGGGAGCCCACTGTATTCCTACTGGGAAGCAATGAGAAGCTTCTCAGTCCCACTGGAGTGATAGAAGCAGATGAGGACTTGGATGTTGACTGCTTGCCTCATAGTAATGTGAGACCCAACCTCCCTTACACCAAGGACACTATATAGGAAACTTGGACTTTTATATTGCTGGATAAAAGAAAGATGCCATCCTTCTTTTCTACCAAACCAACTGAAACATAAGATGTCAATAAGAACTAGTTTTAAATATTAAGAATATCCCCCGTATAACAAAAAGGCACTTGGCCCAAGACCAAAACATCTAAAAGGAAGTGAAAAAAATATTAATGGATGTATCTGTCACCAAGATACTACAGATGTTGCAATTACCTGACTAGAATTTTAAAACAACAATTAGTTAAATGTTTTCTCCAAAAGATACAATAATGCTTTAAACAAAAATCAAACAAACAAGCAAACAAAACCAAAGACAATCTCAGGAAATTGTAATACTAGAACCAGAAAGTATAGCACCTTAGTGGATTGGGAAGAACAGTTGACTACACATACCTTATAGCACAACGTCTGCAATGCCAAGACAAAGAGGGAGAAAGCATGACAAAAATAACACTCCTACCTGTAGGAGATATCTAACTTCAATTACGGCAGATCATTTTCCCAGAAGCCACAGAAGTCACAATAAAATAATGCACCTATTCTCAAACATGCAGAGAGCTTCAGCACAAAATCCTAGTGAAAATGCTTCAGATGTAGAAGGGGAATTATGGTATTCTTAGATGAGGGGAAAACAAGGAAATTAATCAACAACACACCTTTACTAAGATGATAATAAAGGAAGTTCTCCAAAGAGAAAACAATTGAAGAAATGCTGGTATTAACAAGGAAGAAAGAAAAATGTAAAGAGAAAAACAATATGGCTAAATAAAATAAAAATTTCCTTCATACTTAAATTTTCCAAATAACTTGATGGTTGAATTACCAATTATAATATTGTCTAATATATTTCTAAATCAGCATAAAAGAAATATTTAACAGAATTAGATTATAAACAGAAGTAAAAGGGTAGAAAGAAATGCAAGGTGTTTCTACTTCATTAAAAGTAGTAAAGTGTTGACAATGGTTGGACATTTTAAATTACAAACACATACACACACATACACATATGCACACACATATGCACATACACATATGCACACACAGTACTACTAAGGGAAGCCACAAAAGGTATAGTATAAAATACTATATTTGGATCAAATATTATTCTAAACAAATCACTCAAGTAATCCATAGAAAGAAGAAAAAAATTGAAATAAATCTCATGGGGTATGGAAAGAAAACATATAAGAGAGTAGGAATGAACACTGATATCAGCAAGTGTGTTAAACAATATCTTAAGAGTTTGGCAAATAAGATAAAAACATAATTTAATGATATAATAGTTCAAGATGTTTGCTCAAATATAATAATTTAAGGAGATTTAAAGTGAAGTGAAAGAAAACACACATATGGACATCCAGCTCTCTCAGAACATTTATTGAATGATTTATTAAATATTATTCAATGTATATTTCTGACATTTTTGTGAAAAAGTCATGGAAGTATGGTTCCATGAACTTATATCTGGTTCCTCAACTCTATCTCGTTGATCTATGTGTCTGCTTTTGTGCCAGTCAGTAATATGCTGTTTTCATTACCACAGCTCTGTAGAATAATCTGAAGTCAGGCATGTTGGTATTGTTCAGGTTTGCTTTGGCTGCCCTGTGTCGTTTGTCCCTCTACATAAAATTTTGGACTGTTTCTGTCTGTGAATAACAGTATTGGAATTTTGATTTAAGATGACTGCATTGGATCCATAGATTGCTCTTGACAAGATGGTCTTTTCACAATATTAATACTTTCAGCCTGTGAGCATGGGATATTTTTTTCATCTTTTAGTGTCTCTTTAATGTCTTAAGATTTCTATTATGAAGGTCTTTAATTTTTTTAGTCAGGGTTGTTTCCAAATATTTTGGGTGACTGTTGCGAATGGGATTGTTTCCCTTGCTTACAGGCTGTTTGTCAGTATATAGGAAGGTTTCTTATTTTTTGTGAGTCAATTTTGTATCTTGTCACTTTGCCCAAATTAATTATCTTAAGAGTCTTTTTGGAGTCTTAGGGTGTCTTGTATGTAGAATCATCATCTGAAAGCAGGGATACCTAGGGTTTTTCTCTATTTGTAGCCACTTTATTTCCCTCTCTTGTCACAGTGCAGCTGTAACTTCAAGCACCATGTGAATAGAGGGAGAGAGTGTGGGCACCCTTGTCTTCTCCTGATCTTAGTAGGAACTCTTAGTAGGACTCTTTTTCTCCACTGAGAATGACACTGACCATTTGCTTGCTGTGTATAGCCTTTATTATCCTGAGGAACGCCTTCTCAGTCTCTAGCCTCCCCACACCGTCTCATTTACACAATGTTGCTTTTTTTCAAAGAATTTTTCTATGTCCATTGAAATGATTGTGTGATTTCCTTCTTTCATTTGTTTGTATGATTAATTATACTTTTTGATATAGGTATGATGAACTATCCCTGAATGAATAGAATGAAGCCAAATTAGTCATGATGAATGATCATTTTAATGTGATATTGCATTCAATTTTTTAGTATTTTATTGAGAATTTTCTCATCTTTATCTATCAGGAAGATCAGCCTGTAATTATTTATTTATTTATTTATATTTATTTATTTATTTATGCAATGACTTCATCTGGTTTGCAGATCATCAGGATAATGATGGGTTTGTAAAAGAAAAAAGGAAAGAAAGCTTTTCTTTCTCTGTATTTTATGGGGTAATTTGATTAGTTCTTTACAATTCTGGCAGAATTCTGTTATGAATCCATCTGGTTCAGGGCTACTATTTTATTTGGGAGGCTTCAATATCATCAGTGTTTACAGATGTTTGAATTATTTATTTCATTTTGGTATTTCACAGAATATTGTTATCAATCCCCTCATCCCAGGCTCAGGGAATACCATAGAAGAAGCAGAAATAAAATAATACCCAGAGGGTGGGAGAAGGTGATACAAAACCTGTCTTCTGGACATAATATGACTATCAAACCTTGACATAATAGCAGCTATTGTTACCTGTACAAGACATGTAAAAGATCAAATTTTGGCATAGATGAGGCAGGTAGTCTCCAAATTCATGACATACTGAGGAGTTATTGCCAGTAGATAGTTATTGGGGGAGAAAGAATCACTATTTTATGAGGAAGTGGCTAGTGACATTCTATCCATGCTCAAGTGGGTGACACCACAGCCATGCATATATAGGCAGCCCTGGTTAGATTTTAGTAGGTTAAGAAGAAGATATAAAGTTTGGAGGGAGACATATTGGGAGGATATGGGGGTGGAAAGTAGACATAGATATGATCTTATTTATTCTATATGTGCTTAAACTTTAAACAATGAAAATTAGTATAAAAGAAATAAATTATGCAGACATTAATTTAAATGATATCAAGACCATTTTAGTAACACTTTATGGCAGAGAAAATTATTGAGGAGGAAGAACATAATGGTAAAGGGGTCAATACATTAAAAAGACATCTTCTGAACAACAGAGCTGAAAAACATAGGATGTACAAATGCACTAAAATTGAGCTAGAAAAATGTAAAAGTATTGAAATAATACATGTCATATTCCATGACTATAATGGAATCAAATTAAAAAACAATAGAAAAAAGATAAAAAGTTTCAAAACAGAAACAAAAGCACTAGCTTACAATTGTGTCAGAACTCTGAAGAAAAAGAAATTAAATGAAAACGAAAGCACAATTTATGAAGCTTGTGTAACATGAGTAAATCTGTTCCAAGAGGATTAGTAACACTAAATGCTTCCATTAAAGGTGAGGGATACGGTAAGCTCTGAGAAAGAACATAGAAATACAAATGCACACAGAAGGGGTGGTGAAAATTTTAAAATAATTATGCTGAAAACCAAACCAAGAGATAAGGACAATGACAAGGACTACTACAGTTGTTGAAACTGAAAGCTAAGAGATACAATGAATGAAAAAGGAATTATTATTATACACTCTGCAGATGAGAAAACTATTTTTCATATTAAATTTAGAAATCTTTTTAAATGGAGCAATTTTCCTAAGTTACAAATGGCCAAATTATCCAATATTAAAACTTTATTATTTTAATTCTGAAAAAGAATCATAATTGTTAAAACTCCTGAAGTGAAACTTTGAAGGGGCTGAATTGTGCCTTAGCACACAGAAGGCCCTGGGTCCAACCCTTGACCTGACCCCTAACCCCCCCTTCCCCAGTACAGCAAAAGGAAGATTCCAGGCTCAGATAGTCTCAAATTATGAATGATCTTTTTTGCTGTGATATTTAACTCGGTTTGCCCACCTGTTTTTGAAAATGTTTGTATCCATGTCTGTCAGGAAGATCAGCCTGTAATTTTCTTTTCTATGTGGTATTGAAAGAAAAGTTAGTATTAACTCTATATGTGCAAGACCTCTTTCAGGGAGTACTTACTGTGTTGTTGGATTATCTTGACACCAATATCATAGACTGTTCAGACAGAAAACTACAGAGCAATGTACATAAAACAATTCTAAAAGAAAACATTTTAACCACTTATAAAAGAACATACACATCACAAGCTAATTTGCTTTGCACTGGGCATATAGTGCTGAGGTTTTATCTACTATAGTAACATATATATGTGAGAGAGAGAGAGAGAGAGAGAGAGAGAGAGAGAGAGAGAGAGAGAGAGAGAGAATGTGTGTGTGTCCCTGTATTGGTGTGGTATCATTTTCTTCATTTTGACATTGTATGGCTTGCATAGAATGTGTAACTTTGAGGGGTGTGAGGGGTAAAGGTGGCTTCTCTCTACTTATTTTTTACAGTTTATATCGACTTTAATAATTTGCAAATAAGAAGCTGACTGTTACTTAAAGAGTTCAGCCTCTAGATCTAGGACTCATTGATTCCTCATGTTGCCTCTGAGACATTTCTTCCTGGGCATTCTTGCTTCAAGCAGTTTATAGATGTCTGTATCTCCCTTCCTGTTTAAAACAAATCAACACTCATTTCCTCTTCAGCCTTTCCTGGGTGTATTAGGAACCAAACCCGAGGCCTTAACTGGGATATTGACCAAACACTAAGGTCAAATTGGTATATATTAGACACAGTTCATGCAAATGAAGAAGAGCAAAAGAACCTTCCATTAGTGCAGATGCAGCCTTTAAACCCAAGCAACAGAAACTGAGCACTTTCAGTCTGTAGGGGATATAGGTTTAGCTATTTCAGGGCTAGCAACACAAGACCAAAAGCCATTATACAAGCGACACATTCATTTAAGTTAAAGAAAAAAAATTGTAAAGACATAAAAAAAAAAATCAAAACCAGCAAAATCTCCAAAGGCCTTAAAAAGACACCATTCTATTGATTTAATGTTCTCCAAATCCAACAGAAAGGGGACAAGTTTGGGTGGGAATAATAATTAGAGATTTCTGAACAAAGGCTTGAATCTGTGTCCTGAACTAGGAACCTATGCCTTCACTACCACATTTACCTGTTTGGGTACTGGCAGGGCCAGGACAGAAGAGAAAGAGAGGGAAGGGCTACATAGGCTGGCTGCTGGCAGATAGACTAGAAGACCAAGACTACTATTCTCCAAACTTTCAACATGGATGGTAGAAAGGAATACAAAGCTGAAGATAGGAAGAAAATTCTTCCCAGGAACACTATATTCCTATTGTCACAGCCTTAGTCCAGGACACTGGTCGCCCGTTATTAATCATTATCTGAACAAACAACCTGGGGCACAGACTGAAGAGGATATTGTAGTCAGGAGAAGTAAACTTGGGAGGTACAGGAAGAGCTTGCTGTTTAGGGCTTCCCTCTTGTTCCCCTTGCCTTGATTGGAAGTTAGTTGTCTGATAGTCCAGTCCTCTTCCGGAGAGGAGTCAAGTCTTTGATGTGTCAGTACCTCTGGGTCAGATCAGTGTTTCACAACCTTTCCAATGCTGCAATCCTTTAAAGACAGGTCCTCATGTTGTGCTCATGGCCACTCATAAAATTATTTTGTTGTTACTTCATAACTGGAATTTTGCCACGGTTATGGATCATAATATAAAGGTCTGTGCTTTCAGATGGTCATAGGTAACCCTATGAAAGTGTTGTTTGCCCTCTGAGAAGTTGTGACCCACAGTTGGAGAACTGCTGTCCTAGAGTGTTCATGTCTACAGGAAGGTCTCAGGAACCACCTGCTGAATGGATCTGCAAGGTGCACCCAAGCTTAGGAGTATAGTTACTTGGTTAAGGACTTCAGTGATTGTTGTACTGGAGCCCAAGTGAGCTTAGGAATGCATAATGTTACTCAACATTTCTGTGCATTTGAATACGTTGTTTTGACACTATGCAAGAGCTGCAAGGTATATAATTACAGTTTTGTGCTCATAAACATATTAGTATTGAGAAATGTCACTTTTCACTTTGCAAAGTTTAATTTAAAAAACTCCAAGTGGGCTTGGGGATGTAGCTTAGAATACCTGCCTAGCATACCCAGAAGCCCTGGGTGGGATTCAATATCCAGCATTACATAAAACAGATACGGTAGCACATGCCTGAAATCCTGGTATTTGGAGGTAGAGGGAAGATGATCAGAAGTTTAAGGCCATCCTGGTGTTCATGTAACCATGTCTCAATGAAAAGAAACTAAACCAAAACCAAAACCAAAAACCCCTAAAATTCTAAAGCTGATGCCAAGCAGTTGGAAAGCTCACAGGCTAGATGTGGAAAGAAGAAGAGCTGCTGCACTGAGAATGGGAGACTAGCCACAGAATGTAGAAACTCTACTCAAGGCTCCAAAGTTTGGGATCCACATATTCCTAGAGGTACTGTGCACAATAGCCCCAAATGTCCACTGAGGTGTGTGGCTAGACCAAATGTAGCAAGAGTATCTACCTAAGGCAATATTATTCAATATTAGACAAGAATAGTTTTGTGAAGATACACAGATGTCCCTTGGAAGCATTGTGTCAAAGAAGAGACCATATGGCGTGTAATTGTATTTATGTCTTCTTCTTTCCTTCCTTCCTTCTTTCCTTCCTTCCTTCCTTCCTTCCTTCCTTCCTTCCTTCCTTCCCTTCTTTCTTTTTCTTTCTTTCAAAGTGTGGGTTTGTAATATAATTTCAACATTTTCTCCTTACCTTTCCTCCCTCCAAATACTACCACATGTCCCTCCTTATTTTCTTTCAAATCCATAGCATTTTATTTTTATTAACTCTTATTTACACACACACACACACACACACACACACACACACACACACACACACACACACACCCACCCACACACACCTAAATATATAAATATAACTTCCTCAGTCTGTATAACATTACTTGTATATATTGTTTTTAGGGATGACCATTTGTATTTGTATTTTTACTTGTTTTGTTCTTAGGTGCTGATATGAAGATAGGGTTTCTCTGTGTAGCCTGGCTGTCCTAGAACTCTATAGATCAGACTGACCTTGAACTCAGAGATCCACTTGCCTCTGCCTCCCCAGTGCTGAGAGTAAAAGTTTATGCCACTACTACCTGGATTCCAATTGTTATTTTTAAAGATTCATTTATTTTTTATTTTTAGTATCTGTGTATGCCTGGTGCCCGCAGAGCCAGAAGAGGTAGTCAGATTCCACAGAATCAGTTAGAGATAATTGTGGCACATGTGGGTGCCCTGCCAGATCCTTTGCTAGAACAGCTGAGTCACTTCTCCAGCCCACTGTGATTCTATTTGTATGAAATGCCCAGAACAGGCAAATCCATTAACACATAGGGGTTGCCTATAGTATGGATTGCTGACAAGGACAGATTTCTTCTGATGAAACTGTTCTGGAATTGTGGGCATGATTGACCATCTCTGAATACGCTAAAACAGAGTTACAACTTTTGGTGCCGTCATTTATGACGTGTGAATTGTGTCCTGATAAAGATGCTTTTATCAAGTTCAAATTATTATCTCTCCTTACTCCAATTCAGAATTTTAGAAGGCTGTTCGTTTAAAATAAAGGATTAGGCAGCATCTTTTAAGGTTTTTGGAGGAAATGAGTGTTTATATCCTTCACATTAAGCCAGATTTACTCCCTTTGAAATTGGACCCTGTCATGATTTGCTCAGTATTCGGCTGCTGAGACTGCCATGCTGGAAAACCTTTTTTGTTGGCTAGATGATCATGGAGTCAACTTGCAAAACTGAGGCAGGATGCTAGCAGACACCTCTCATGGCTACTATTTCACAGGGAACCCCAATGTCTGCACATTGGCTTTCAGGATTTCTTCATACCACCCAAGTTAAAAATGCACACTCCTTGGGTGTGAAGTGTCACTCAGTAATAAATCAGGCCAGTACTGAAGCTTCCTGGCAAATAAAATTACCCCACGGTCCCACCATTTGGGCTCAGACTTCAGAATTTTGCTTCAAAGAGCCAGAAATTGTATAAACCACCAAGTCCACCGAGAGCAAGCTGCTTGTCCAGCTGGACATGATGGGAAAACTTACTTGACTCTGAAACTAAACAACACATGGTGACCACTCATCATGACAAGCAGAGAACAGAGGTTTCTGGAATTTGGGAACAGCAAGAAATGAGGACAGACTAAGAGTACATTAAAGCAGTGACAGTAATGCTGACCTTGTCACATTATCTACACTAGCAGACCTAGCCTTCAAAGAAATGCAAGGTAGAAGTTTTCCAAAGCCACATTTCTTTAAAAATGAAAGCAGTCATTAGATGTGACTCCCATTATACTCTCCTGCCATACACTTTCAGATATGCAATAGATCTTCGGTTAGAACTGGCAGTACATACTAGGGGACCTGGCACTGTGTGAGCTTATTGCCATTGTAATAAATGTCCACTTAGTTCTTTTAAACTTTTCCATAGCTGGTTACCAAAGTTAGGGTTGTATGGGAAGGTATTAGGAAACCATTTCGGTCTTTTCTGTATACTGTGCTACTAATCAACTGAAATATACACATAGAGAAGTAGATGCACATAAATATGTTGGCATGCATTCTCTGGCACTAAACTCTAAAGGACCTGGGGAAATAGTGCCTCTTTGGGCTTGGGGGTCAATCCTTTTAGTGATGGCGAATATCTGATCCTTCTAACTGCCCGTGCAGGTAGACTTCCTGCTCATTTGGCCCTCAAGTAGTCTCTCAGCTGATAAAAAAAGGAAACAGGAACAATATCTGGTTTCTGGTTTAGTCTTTATGCCCCTATTTACTGACCAGTTATGGCACCAAATACTTTTATTTTTCTGGCAATGGTTTTCTAACAGTACTACCCTAGACTTTTCATATAGGAGTAACTGAAAATGCTGAAGAAGAGAGAAGCAAGCTGTTGGAAATTGTTTGATCTTGTTAAGATTTCCGCAGGCAATCACCTCTGACTGTTGAAGCAGTTTGTAGACACGTCGCAGTGGAGGTCAGATGCCAATCAGAACAACAGGCAAAGGCAAGCATGTACACTTGATACTAGATTATTCGTGGGCTTTGGAGCCAGGAGACTTCGAACCATATATCTTCAAGTCACTTGACTTTTGGAGGTCTTAACTTCCTCACCTGCAAAACGGGGCTGATTCTCTTTGCTCTGTCTCTTCATAAGGTATGTGTGAGTGTAGTAGATCTTTGAATGTGAAAGTTCTTCTTGGGCAGGCATGTGCTGTGTTCATGGCAGATAGAGGTGAAGGACGGTCCTTTTCTGCAATAATTTTAACAGGAACAAACAGCCGAACCGAACAGACTGGATCTTGCTTTGCCTTCCCCCATTTTACAGTAAAACTTATAATCCTAAAGTCTTAACATTGGAAGTAAAAACAAACACTATATTCCACAACAGCTCTTCGTCGTGTACAGATTAGCAAAGCAACACAGAAACTTTTTTTGAGACCACATGGACAATAAGTGTTGACTGTAAAAGTCAGATTTTTTGAATCCTAAGTCAGGAGCCAGTGTCATTAGGATTTAATTGAAGACAAACACTAGGTACAGCATTTCCATGGCTCTTCTTTCTGAAATGCCCTGAACATAAATAATCCACAAGGCAGCCTTCCAGGCTGTCCAGGGACTGTAGGCTTCATAGAGGTTGCAACATCTCTCTGTCAAGGTTTCACTGCTTTAAGTTTCATTTTCTCTTGGTATACTAATGAGCTTGGCCTGGAGAACCCCACAACGTTTGTCAGCTGGCAGCATTTCTGCATCAGTGACTGGGTTTCCTATGTGGCCATCTACCTATTATGCTTCCCCAGACAAAGAACACAAACTTCCTCTCAGAGTCTGCTGATAGGAACCCAGACTAACTCCAGATCTCCAGTGGGGTTTAGGAGGGAATTTAAGGCCCCTCTCCTCACATTAAAGTAAACAGTAGTGACACCCCAGCCAACTCTAATTTAAAACAAATCCAGGGTATCAGAACCCTGTATCTATTAGAACATTGATCACCAATGATTCCTCACCCTCAGACCCCAAAGAAAGGAGGACATGTCTGGAACTAGAGAGAGAAGGGGGACAGGTGTCAGAAGTTTGTTGTCACTTGACATTGAGAAGTGCTTCTACATTTCTTCTGTATCTGGTCTTCAGTTATACTGTGTTAGGTCCAAAAAAGAAGATCACTTAAGAAAATGGATAAAGGCAGAAAGGGTGCTTATAAACAGCCCAAACTGGCCATGCAGTAGAAATATCCAAGCAGTCATTTAATAGCCACAAGAAAATACTCAACTAGTAGGCAAGAAAAGATCTGCAGAGTTTCCAGTAAGCAGGTCCCCCTTTAGATGGATTGTGAGTAAAGACAAGTACTAGTACTGGCCCTAGAGTCCTGTCTGATGGTAGAAAATGTGCTTTAGTCGCTGTCATGATGAAATCAATTCTTTTCATTCTTGGAAATACCTCCTTGCAAATATTTTAGGTATTATTTCCCAAATGAAAGAAAACAGTCTAGGCTGCTACCCATAGATTCTGAGGAACCAATCTAATTTTCAAGATGATTTCTTCATTGCAAGTTGGCAACAATGACTCCAGTTTGGAACAAAAGTGGGAGAAATGCTGTGCACGGCAGACATCGTTCCCAGACAGTTCCCTTCAAGATGACAGCCAACAAAGCACAAGCAAGCAGGCATTCAAGATAAAGGCATTTTATAGGCAGTCGTTCAGCTGCACAGCACGATTAACAGGCAAGACCAGGGCCTTGCACACAGCCAGCTTTTAGCTCCTGAAAGAACTGGGAGGAAGAGCTGATAGGAAGGCTTTCAGCAGGCTATCCTGGTGGACAGCAAGCACTGATTTTCCCTTAACTCCTATTGCCTGCTTTATGTCAAGTTCTCAGATTTATTAAGCATGAAGCTCTGCCACCACCACCTAGTCTACGCAAAGCAGAAGCTGCCGAATCCCAAGCAGTTTGTAGAAGTAACTCACTTGACCTATGGGTCCAAACAACTTCATCCAGTAAGCCAAGTGCTAATACTGGGACAAATAATACATGTTGTTTTTATCAAGCCTCTCGTCTCTGAGTCAGAAGGAAAACATGCTGTTGGCTACAGTGTTTGTCAGCGTGCTAGCTCATAAGGAAGAGGAAACTTGGGGCAAGGTCTGCTTCAGGCTTCTTATGTACAGCTCAGTCATCCGTGGTCAGCTCTACTTTTCTGAAGAGACATCCTGAACTGCTAGAAAGGCCTGTCAGTTGTCAAGCCTTTTTGTTTGCTTTACATTTGTCTGTCTATGTATCTATGTATCTAAGTATCACACACACACACACACACACACACACACACACACAAACACAATAGCATGGGTCTAGAGATCATAGGATAATTTGCAGGAGTCAGGTTTCTCTTTCCTCTATGTGGGTTTCAGGCTCTAACTGAGATCAGTGGGCTTGGAAGCAAGTGCCTATGTAGCTTCGCAGTCTCTCTCAGCCCCGCAATGCTAAGTGTTTTGAAACTGCAACATGACAATGCTATCTACAAAGTTCACATTCTAGGACCTAGAAATGTAGTCAATTTTTAAAAATTTCAAAATTTTCATCATTATTATGTTTATAATTCAGTTACCCTAGGGCACTGGATGCAGGTAGAACATAACCGATCCTTCTAAACCTCACTTTTCTCACACACGTTTTTTGATTTGTTTTGTTTTAAATTTAATGTTGGAGAATTTCTTACATGAGTACTATATTCACATTATGTGCATTTATTCCTTTCCCCCATCATTTCCACCCAAGTTCCTTCTATTTTCTTAAATTCATGACTTATCATTTAATTATTATTGTTTTACATACTTACACACAGATATCCTGGAAAGATCATGTAGTTCATATGTATTTGGTTTTAGAGATTACCACTTATGACTGGATAACCTATCAGGTGCGTTGTTCCTGGAGAAGACTAAGTGTCCCTTTCTCAACAGCCATTGATTGCCTATAGATCTTCACCAAGAAGTGGGGCCTTGTGAGATTACCTACGTCTACACTGGCATACAAACTGGTGTTGTCATTGTACAACTCTAATTTAGGCAACACTGGTTGAGATTTCATGTGTACAGCTTCCCTGTCATATAGAGAAGACACTATCTTATAGCAAGTATCTTTATCTTCTGATTTCTATAGTCTTTTTGCCCTTACTTTTGCAGTGCTACCTGAGACACAGGTATAGAGGCTGTGTTGTAGATGCATCAGTTGTGGTTGGGCACACCAATCAGTTGCTCTCTGCATTTTGACCAGTTTGGATTTCTACAGTGGTTTTCATCTGCTGTGAAAAGATGCTTCTTTTATCGGGTGATTGGGATGAGAGCTATTCTATTCTGTGTATGTAGAGATACGTATTTAGAAAGCAGTTAGAAATCCTAGTATTTTAGGAAAGTGGAGGTAGTGGGTTCTCCTATAGGGTCATGGCCTCACCAGTCATGGAGAGTTGGCTAGGTTTTCAGTATGAACTCCTTCCTACTGAGAAGGCCTTAAATTCAATTAGATAGCTATTGGTTATCTTTAAGATTCAACTGCCACTGTTGAACCCCTAGGGATATCTTGCTTGAGTGGTGATTTTTGTGGTTCACAGGTTTTATAAATAAGAGGGAACATGTAGCATTTGTTTTTCTGGGCTGGAGTCACTCAATATAATATTTTATAGTTTCATTTATTTACCTGAATTTTATATCATTTCATTTTTTTACAGCTGAATTGTGTATATGTATTACATTTCATCACAGATTCATCAATTGAGGATATTTAGATTGTTTCTGTTTCCTTCCATTGTGAATAAAGTGTGAGATGAAGGTGGCTGACCAAGTATCCATGGAGTAGAATGTTGAGTCCTTTGCACATATGCAGAGGAGTGTTTAGCTGGGTCATATGGGAGAATTATTGTTAGCTCTCTGAGAGTTCTCCACACTGATTTCCATAGTGGAAGTATCAAGTTCATTTTTACCACCAGTGAATGAGACATTTGTTTTCTTGACTCTTGTTTTTTTTTTTTTTTTTTTGAGTTTTTTTGTATCTTCTAGATTTTAATTTTCTAACAGATGTACATTTCTCCCACTTTCTTTGTAACCTTTCTCTTCACTTGATTAATTCCTTTGTTTTACAGAGCTCTTTACTTTTATGAGGTTCTATTTATCAATTGTTGGCTTTAATTATTCCTATTCAAAAAGCCCTTTACTCCACTACTCTCTTGTGGAATCATGCTTGTATTTTCTTCTAACAGTTTCAGATTTCAAACTGAGGTCTTTAAGATGGGGGTCGAATTTCATCCTTTTATATGTGGACATACAGTTGTCCTAGCACCATTTGTTGAAGAGGCTGTCTTTTCTCCAGTGTGTATTTTTGGCCTCTTTGTCAACTATAAGAAGGTTGTTTATATTTTCTATTTTGTCCCATTTATGTGTCTGTGCCAGTATCGTGCTGCTTTTATTAACACAGCTTGAAACCTTGTATACTAATCCCTCCAGCATTGTTCCTTTGCTCAGGGTTGCTTTGGCTATCTATGTTCTGGTTTTATATGAATTTTAGGACTTTTTGATATTTGTTAAGAATATTGTAGAGAATTGATTGTGGTTGCATTGAATACATAATTTGTTTTTGGCAGAATCATCATCTTCATAATATTGCTTCTAGAGCATGGGGAATCTTTTGACCTAATGTCTTCCTCAATCTCATGCTTTAAATCTCTACATTAATCTTTGTTCTTTAAAATAAAGTTGTTCAATTTAAAAAAATGAACCCAGAAGTAAACCTGAGCAGCTACAGCCATCTAAAGTTCTATGAACATGTCAAAAACACATACTAGAGAAAAGACAGACTCTTCAACAAAGGATACTGGGGAAATTAGTTATGTCTCTATATAAGGCTGAACCTAGATCTTTATCTCTTACCATGTAGACTTTTAATTAAAAATGAATCTGAAACCTTAAAAAATATTCATTACAAAGTTCCTTTACCTACTTAGTTAGGTTTAGTCCCAGATTTTTTGAGGCTATTGTGCATGAAGTGTTTCCTCAACCTCATTCTCAATGCATTTGCTATTAGTATTTAGAAAGGCTACTGGTTGTTTTTGCATCCTCAGTTTGCTGAAAGTGTTGAACATTTCCAGAAGTATTTTGGTATAATTTTTGGGTTTTTTATCATACCATCTGCAAATAAGGATAATTTTTTTCTTATTTTTATCCCTGTATTTGCCCCCTCTTTTAAAATCATATTTAAATTTTAAAATATTGACTTGTTTTAGTTTATGTGTATGAGTATTTTCTCTGCATATATGTTATGCATTGTATGCATGCCTGATGGCTACACAAATTCAGAAGAGAGTGCTGGATCCCTGGAACTGAAGTTAAAGATGGTTACGAGCCACCATGTGGGCTCTGTTATCTGAATCCAGGTCAGTTTTCAGAGCAACAAAGGCTCTTAACCACTGAACCATCTCCACAACATCTTTGCTTCCTTCTCTCATCCCACTGTTTAAACTGAGTCCAATACTGGGAAACAGTGTGTGTAGCAGGGGGGGGGTGAACAGCTCTGTCTTGTTCTTGATTTTGATGGGAGTTCTTTGAATTCCCTCAATTTGAGATGATGTTGAGTGTAGGTTTGTGGTCTATAGCCATTATTTTGTTGAGGTATGTTCCCTCCAGTCCTATTTTTTCTAGGACTTTTATCATTAAGGCAAATTTATCAAAACCCCCTTTCTGCATAGGTTGAGATGATTGTATGATATTTGTATTTAAGCTCACTTATATGACTCATTACATTTATTGACTTACATATGTTGAACCATCCCTGCTTTTAGGATAAAGCTATGGTGAATGATCTTTTAAAATATGCTTGAATTCTGCTGTAAACATTTTCTTTATCAAGTATTTTTGTATCTATGTTAATCAGGAATAAGGGCTCTCTCTCTCTCTCTCTCTCTCTCTCTCTCTCTCACACACACACACACACACACACACAAAACATACCTGGCTTTGGCTTTAGAGCGAAAAAGTTCCTATAAGTGAAAGGGGTTGGGAAGTGTTCCTTCTATTTCTTTTTCTTTCTCTTCTTTTTTCTTTCCTTCAGTTTTTTGAGTAATTTAAAAAGTACTGGTTATAAATATCCACTGCTTTTGCTCCTTTGCTATGCATCTGTTTGATCTAGGTTGAATTTCAGTACTTTGAATGAATCTATAAATGCATCCATTTTTTTTTTACATTTTCAGTTTAATAGATTACATATTTTTCAAAAGAAATCCCTTACATTTTTCTGAATTTATATGCTGTCTGTTATGCTGAATAGATGGTTCTTTGTCCATCTCAAATTCTGTTAATTCGGGCCCTTCCTTTTCTGTCTTTTGGCTAATTGGGCCAATGGTTCATCAATCTTGTTTATCTTCTCAAATAACCAGCTTTTAGAGTCATTGATTCTTTGTAATACTTTTTTTTTGTTTCTATTTCATTAATTTCTAATTTTTATTATTTCTTCCCATCTACTGGATTTGGTATGTTTCTGTTTTTCCTAATTTTTGAGTTGCATTTTTAAATCACTTACGTGTGCTTAAGTTGGCAGGTATTTTGTAAACTTCACACAACTTAGAGTTGCTTGGGAAGAGGGATCCTCAATGGAGAAGATGCTCCTACCAGATTGGCCTGTGGAATATTTTCTTTATTAATAATCGATGTGGGACGTACCAGCTTACTAGGGATATTACCAGCACTTGGGCAGGTTGTCATGAATAATACTAAAAAATCAGGCTAATTGTCACAAAGAACAAGCCAATAAGAAACAGTCCCCCATGTCCTTTGCTTCAGTCCCTACCTCCAGGTTTCTGACCTGACTTTCTTCTGTAATGGAATGTGATGTGAAACTGTAAGCTGAAATAAACTTTATTTCAACCCAACTTGCTTTGTCATGGTATTTCTTCATTTTAGTAATAGAAACCTTAAGACAGTGCTCTTTCTGATTGTTTAATGTGGGTGCTTAAAGCTCTAAGTTCCCTTCTACGGTTGACTTTAACGTGTCCCAGTGGTTTTATCACATTTTGTTTTCACCTTCATTTATTTATAGGATTTTTTTTTATTTCTTTCTGTTATTTTTCTTTGATCAAGTCATCATTCAGTAATGAGTTGTTTATTCTCCATGAGTTTGTCTATTTACTGGAGATTTTTTTTATGTCATTTTAAGTTTTACTGCATTGTCTCATCCCTCTCTTCAGTACGAAGTATTGCTTTTAGAATTCTCTGAAAGGCTGGTTGGATGGATGAAGCCTTTTAGCTTACTTCTATAATGGCACTTTTTTCTTTTTCGCTCAACTACAGCAGTACTGGGTCCAGCAGTGTAGTTGACATCTGAGATGTTTTAGAAAGTGGAGTACATTGCTCTATTCTTTTCTAGCTTTTCAAGTTTCCACTGAGAATTCAGTTGTTATTCTAATGGGTTTTCCTTTATATGTGACTTATGCAGTTTTCTCTTTTTTTTTCTTTCTCCCTTCCTCTCCCCTCTTTCCTTCTTTCTTAACCTTTCAGTATTCTATCTTTGTTCTGTATGATTAATATTCTGACTATATATGTCGTGAGGAGTTTCTTTTCTGATCTTGTCTGTTTTGTTTCTGTGTGTTCTTTGAACCTGTATGTGTATGTCTTTCTTTAATTTGTAAGAATATTTGTTTTATGGTTCTTATGAATATCTAATCTATGCCATTGACCTGGGAGATTCACTTTTAAAAAATCCCTCTAAGTCTTTTTGATTTTTTTAGAATCTTTTTGATGTGTTCATCAGTTCTTTCATGTTTCTTTCATGTGTTTATTTTTTCATCTTTGCTTGTGTGGCCTTCTACTTTATTTTTAAGACCTAATATTTTATCTTCTACTGAGTTTTGTAATAGGGTTGAGTTATTATTCTTATTCTTATTATGCGTTTATTTCAGTTTGAGTCCTCTTTAATATTTCTATCTCTTTGCTGAACTCAATGTTCAAATCCCCAATTGCCATAATGACTTTATCCAGCCGCCTGTTTGTGCTCCTTGGATAGTACTCAGGCACTTATTCCCATTCTCTTCATTCAGCTATTTTTTCTGCCTTCTTTAAACTCAGATCACAAGGCTAGGCCAGTGTAAGTGTATTCTGAGCTAGACCAGAGGGTGTGGAGAAGGCAGGCAGGTGAGGTTTTGCATGTTCAGGAGCACGGGGATCGCTCTGGCAGGTAAGGTTCTGGGGAACCCACCAGGCCCAGCTAACCTGCAACCTGTGTGTCCTGAGCCAGGCCTGGATGTGTTGCATGCTGTACTCATTTCCTTTTTGTATTCCTTCTAAATTCAAACCATGACTCTTTCTATGGCTTTAATAATCTTTCTTGGTTTAATTCAAAGATTAATATTTAACCCCATTTTGGAGTCAAAGCGAATCTCTGGGGTTTAAAGGTTCAAGCAGCCAGAGCATGGAAAGCATTTTATTATGATGTTTTATACACATAAGTCATTAGCATCCTTCAACTATGGGCATATTTGACTATGAATTCAGAAGCACCTCAAATGAACTTCTGTGCTAAGACTATGCATTTCATTCATCCAATCAGCTCATTCAATCATACTGATTCCAATACTTATCTTTGCTCTTCTTGCAATAGCAAGCAAGTGTGTCATAGATGTCCAGAAAATGTGGGGGGGGGGTGTCATACATCTGGGTGCAATATGAAGTTCTTGTTTCAGTAAAGAATGGTTCAGATGTTCCTAATGAATTATGTAACAGAATTAGTATTAACTATAGAAGCTTCTTTTTAATTTCAGCATGGGCTTGGGCAGGCCTCAGGAGCTTCTCACCCTGAAGAGTTATGGAGATAGCTTCTTGGAGAAGGAGAATTGGGTTTATTTAATAGTGTGACCACTAATGTGTTCATCATGCTCCAGTGACTGTTTGTGAGTATATAGGCAGCAAAAGTTGGACTCAGGGGTTTATATAAAGGAAAGGGAACATAAAATTGGGAGTGTGTGGAGAAGTAGGTATACAGTGTGGGGAATCTGGGAGAAGTTAGGGGAAGGAGCATATGTCCAGAGCATATTGTGTGCATGTATGAAATATGCAAAGAACTTAACACATGCACACACACACACACACACACACACACACACACACGCACGAATTAAGTTGAAGCTGCTTTTGAGAGTATATCTATTGAATAGTTCTTGGAAAATAGAAATCACAGGGGTTAGCCCATACATCTAGAAAGGCAAATAAAATCTCTGCTTTCCATTAAGAAGTTTTACATCTCTCAGGACATATAGCAACATACTCAGACGAATCACAAATAAATGATTCCAAGGCTTGATATTCAGTAGGCAACAGACAGGCTGCTTACAGGATCTTACCCCAAGACACTCTAGAGGTTGAAATGCTTGGGATTGGGGTAAACCCTCTTAAGTATCCCTGATATCTATCTACCTTGGCAATGTGAACGATGTTAAACCTAAGCACCACATTTAACTGGCACAAAAGTAATAGTTGCAGTTGAATGCCTGATAATTAACACTTGGCATTACAGCTTGAAATGGTGGCGGTGACACTGCCAGGCTCAGCTCACTACTGATTTATAACAAAATAACTGTCAACGTGGAGCCTCTATTTTATTTCCAAGTTACCTTTCTTCCCACTACACAGGCGGACTGGTTCAGAACCCACATATAAGATTTGCCTTTTATACCTGTTACATTTCCTATGACAATTCTAAGCTCATCGAGATCTCTTTCCATGTCAATTCCATGCTACAGGGAATTACTTGCCTTCTGGCTCTACGTCAGGGACAATCTGCTAAGACTGCTTTCTAAATCCTCATTTGGATCATGGAGAAAAAGAGAAGCAGGCCCCAAGGGATTCCTAGGACATGCCTCTAGACTTCTTTCTCTGAGGGAGGATATTAATCCATTATCCATGGCCTCTGGATTGAATCCTTTAATTGGTTACACAATCACATAACTAAGCTGTAAATGAGGATTTCACAACAGATGCTGCCAAGTGCTTTGCTGAGGTCCAAACACACTTGTCTGCTTTTCTCTGATCTACCCGCTGCCCATGAGCTTTACCAGAATGAAAGATACTGTTCTACTTCAGCCTATAACTTCACCCCCTTGCATTTTCAGTCCCACTTTTGACTGATACCCTTTTTAAGAACCCATTCACTATTATTTTAAATGTACATTGTAGGGCATAGAATATTTCCTATAACCTACATCAAACAAACTAGAGCTACATAGAATATCCTGTTCAAGAAATCTTCCTCTACAAAGTTATAGTGCATGTCCATATATATGGTAATCTAGATGGGTTTTTTTGGTAGTTCTGTGTGATTCTTTAAATCTCTGTGCTAAAGGTTCAGAATCTTGTTAGGAAATGCTTTCTTTCCCACAGTGTACTGGCCTGTCACTTGCCATGGCTGTCAATGGTCAGGCAGCCTTCTCACAATAGTATTATCCACCCCAGACTTCTGTCACTTCAAGTAGAAGATTATTCCAAAGTACTAATTGTACAATGTTCTCCCACAGAAGGGAGAAACTCAGGACATACTGTGCAAAGGAAGGTGATTGAGCCCATTGAATTATCAGTAAACAAAATAGCATACTGGATTATTTCTCATTGCCTTAGAAGAGTTGATGTAGTATTCCATAGTAATTTGAAGTGTAGAAACAAGCAAGAGAATACTTCTAGTGTTTCAAAGTCAGCTTTCTGATATCTCAGGTAACTGAGTTATGCCTGGAATAAAACACAGTATTCACCCTAGTTTAATAAATAAACACATAAGGTATTTGAGAAAGTGAGATTGTGAGGTAAAAGCAAGAGAATAAAAAGGTGGCTGTGAAAGCAGATGGCACAAAGCTGCCACCTAAGTTCATCAGGACATGTGGAGTCCTCTGGGTTGAGCTTGAGATGCCAACATAAAAGTCTAGTTGGGCTAGTGAAATAATTGTCAAGAAAATACCAATAGTGCATTGCTGGCAGGAGCTATTTAAGAAGATGAAGTTGGAAGATACTCACTTTTCCTGTCAGTTTCTGATCTTGGAGCATTCAGCGTTTAAGGATTAGCTTGCTGGGACACAGAAAGGAAGAAGAAACTTTGCTACTGTTGAGAATCATAATGTAAATAGTTGATATGCTTGATATTTGATGTTACCTGCAAGGAGGTTGCAACCCCACAGGATTACAACCATTGTCTAGGATAAAGGTCCTGATTTTTGGGTATTCCTTGCACTTAGGATCTGTTCTTGCAGGAGTAACTCTGGACTATGCCATCATGAGAAACATCATAACTATTCTGTCATGGACTCTAGCACCAAGTCGTCTGGATTTTAATCTTACCTAAGCTACTATCAGATGTGAGTACTTGAATTACTCAGTCACTATTTATATGTTTTCAAAATTTGAAATAGAGATGTTATCAAAAGTGTCTGCTTCATCAGACTGTGGTGGAAAATCTAGGCATGAAAATATGATACCCTGAATGTGCCCTGTAGGTGCACACTGGGGCCATCTTTTTGTAGGCCTCCATCCTTCTAGGGAACTTTGACCCTGCGGCCACAACTGCTAGGTGGGTAGAATGCCATGTGTCATGGTATATACAAAGTAACATGAGACTTTCCCTTGTCTGGTCCCTCCCCATATCTCATGCTGGCCTGACCTATGGCAAGTATACTAAGGAATGAATGTGTACAGAAATTTCCTCTTGTGGATGATGGTTTTGGAGGAAGTACCAGGATCCAAAACTATTTTCTATGCAAATGCAACTGAGCTCAATGGAGAAGAGACCCTAACTGTCATCATATGTACCATTAAGTTGCAATCTATCCTGGAAGGTGAGAGGCTGGCTTTGCAAGGCCTTGCTGCTTCCTTGATGTAGGGATGAATATGGCTTGAATTAATTTTTTCCTTCTGTAGGTACTGCAACATCCTCTGCAGATGGCAATGTGAAGTAGGACCATACTTAAAGCTCGCGAGGGATTTGCTTTCTTACTAGGGCCCAGAATATATACGGTGTAAATGAACACATTGAATTTAAGTCTTACTCTCACTACTATCAAGTTCAAGGTCAGCCTCAATTTCTGACAGCAATATGCAAAACCATTTCTATATCAATGAACTATAGGAGCCATTTTATGGCTTACTTTATAAGATGTCCATTACCCCCTTTCCTAAATGTGAAGCTCACATTTAAAAAAGGCATTTTGGAAAATAGGTACATATTGATAAGAACAGTCTAAAATTGCCATGGACATCAATACATGAAAATGGATACTGTTTGGCTTACATCTGATAGCCACAGGCATCTTGGCTGTCCACTATACTTGAATTGAACTGGGCAAGCCTTATCATAAAGATATCATTTGAACTTAACTGGACAATCTTTATTTTAGAAAAGGGGAGAGGCAGGCATGAAGGCACGTGCTTTTAATATCAAACAGATCTCTGTGAGTTTGAACTCAGTCTCTTCTACACAGTGACTTCCAGGCCAGCCAAGACTACAAAAGGAAGTCTTGGAAAGGAGAGAGAGACAGGCACACACACACACACACACACACACACACACACACACACACACCCACAAACACAAGCATACACACAAACAGAGAAAGAGAGGGGAGAGAGTATTTGTTTTTTTTTTTTTTTTTCCGTTTTTGTTTTTAAGAAAAAAGAATGCACTTGGACCAGCTAAGTAGCTTCACGAGAATTTTAGCACCTTTGTTTCCAAGAAGCCAGATTTCTTGATGGTGGTACTTGTCCCATTCCTATCTTCTTAGTGCTTTTGGATAATCATGATATTAACTCAAGCCCTTTTGTGTCTCTTCAACACCCTTTTTAGGCACAAAATATAGAGCAGGGTCAAACTCTACAATGTGAGATCAGATCTGCCAGCCTGGTGTGTCCACAATTGTTAAGCTTAGAAGAGTGAGTCCCCATTTCTCTCAAGTCAAGATATTAAGACAGGCCAATCCATGTCTACCTGCTGCTGGGCAGCCAGCCAGTGTCTCAATCTGAATGAATGGCATATTAACAAGGTGAGCACAAGCTTATGCATGGAGGGTGATAATGCTGCCTCCCTGGCAAGGAAAGGCAAAGATGCTCTCCAGCATCCCACACTGCATGAAAACGAACACCATTCAATGGAATGGAATCACAGGCAGGGAAAACATCTGATGTTCCTTGCAGTTACATATGCTTACATTTGATGGATGAAGGAAAGACAGTTGAGAGTGGAAAGCAGCAGACCCAGTTGGCCAGAGACTGGCAAGATAGTTTAAATCCATTTCAAACTAACCCACACAACTCAATGCTAGTGATGGAATAAACCAGTGCCCCAGGATTTACTCCCCCACACTGGCCCTACAATTCTAGCTACTCAGCGCTTCCATTTGCAGGCATAAACATCCACTTATGAGTTTAGAAAACACCATCTAAGCCAACATTCAGATTCAAGCATCACTAATAGGGCTGCATAATCAGTAAACTCATTTTCCTCCTCTGTGCCTTTGCAATCCTTTCCAGAAAGAATGCACTAGCGTCTCAGAGATAAAGGCAGACATGGAAGTAAGTTACATAGAAATATTGGCTTCTGAGTAAAATATGCCTCACTCTTCAGATAAGAGAGCAGAGATGGTTTCTCTTTATCTGAAAACGGATCATTTTTGCAGAGCCGGAGAAATGGAAGTAATTATCAATAACAGAGAACATTAATCAAGAAAAAACCTGTTCTTTCTTGTTCCAAATCTTTGTAGATGAAAAAGCCAATAGAGAGCAAAGAGAATAAACTTTGACTGGAAGAAACGGTTATTTTTGTCTGAAACCTGATTTTTTACATCTTCCACAGGTATAGCATACTTTGCCTCACCATTTTTTTTCATAAAAGAAGCACAGCCCTAAAGCCCTGGCTCTAGCCACTCTCACCTCGTGATGTGCTGGTAAATGTTTAACAAGGGAATCAGCCAGGAGGGGAAAAGATTGAAAGTGTTACTGCAGCACTTAATGCTTTTTGTTTTAAATATTCTTACTGTAATTGATCCTAGCTACCAATATGATGTCAAGCAGGTTGCACCCCCCTGAATATGTAGTAATGGATTTTCAGGAAATAGTAACAGCCAGTTGGAATGAATCACTGTTTCTCCCCAGTCTGTGTGCTCCCCACGGCTCCCACTTTGGGATCATATAGGTGGGGAATAGATACATCACCAAAGAACAAAGCACATATGCTGTCCTTGGGCTTATAAACTCTTTACTGAGTCACAGGATTGCCACTAAGCTTTTAAATTGCTTATATGGTGACAGGATGTTTTACAAGTATAATTTTATTTAATCTGCATGCCATAGCTACGAGTTTGGTATAATTATTGTGATTTTGCAGAGAAAAAAACATAATGTTGAAAGAAGTTCTTGATTACCCACAATGATGCAGTAGTTCATTAGTTGGGGAGATAGCTCAACTGCCTTGGTTGAACTTTAGTACTGAGAAGAAAGAGCAGTATCAAAAAATCAGGGGCAATGGTTTGACTTAGCTGATGAATCAGGGAGGAAAAAGGTCAGTTAACCAAATGGGCTTCAATATTGTGTTAACCAGCACTCTTATCTTTCATTCCATGGATAGAATTCAAGGAATCCATTCACTTCAATGGGGGAAATTATATTTTTATTTTTTTCTAACCTAACTGAAGCATAGCATTTCTTCAATTATGACTGTTGGCAATAAAGTACAGAAATATTTATGGAACCTGTGACTTTGTCACCAAGAGGAATTGCAGATATTTTTATTTTGCATTACATTCATAGCAGGAGTCTCTAAATATCATTACCTTGAAATTACAGTAATTATTAGGCCTACTGCTAGATCGTATTTAATATGCTAAGAAGCACACAAGTTAATATACTGCAGATTTGTTTTCTTAATATGCTGATAGGTCTTTTGATCTAATTGGTATTCCTTGTTATCTCATTGTTTCATTTTATGCATTTTAAAATGTGTTTTCTTGAGTAGCGATCACTAAGTTCCTCCCTCCAAAACAAAACAAAACAAAATTAAAAAAAAAACCCTAATGGTAGCCATTGAACTACAGGGTAAAAATTCTGTCATCTGAGAGTAATTTTTGTACCACCCACTTACTGATCGTCTTCCCTTTTAGAAGGGCTGAGGACCAGCCATTGCCAATGCCACAAGGATCTTAGAGTTGACAGCCCCACCCCTGCTTTCTCTCCAGGTATAATGAACCTTTTGATATCCAATTATAGACTATCTTCTGAGAGCTCTCTGTCTGCTTTTTGGAAGGCTAGCATGGTTGTTTATTTAGGGTGGCTGGGCCCTTTTGGACAGAGGATGTGCCTATGGCTGATAATTGAACACTCCATTTTCCCCCAGTTTAGGATCCATGAGTCAGTCCTTCCTGGAAAATGGCTGAGAGGGAGCTTTCAGTGAGGGAAGTGAAGTAGAAGGAGAAAGGGAGGGAGGGGTACAGGAGATGATGAGTCAGACCTCAACCACTCTTGTAGGGCATCCTAGGAGTCCTAGTCAATGGAAAGGGGGGCACTGTTTTGGTCTGTTGGGGCTGAATCATGCCATAATGGCTGTTCTCTTCTATCTATGTCTACCTTGGTGAAATTCCAGACCTTCATTTGAAGCAAAGATGAAAGGGCCCAAACCTGGTGAATGTTTGCCACAGAGAAACTCTAGAACAAATATGCTACTATCTTTATGGAAAAATACTGAGAGAGTAGATCTTACAGGGACCATGGGACCCATCTTTTCCTGGCATGGATATCAAGAAATCGTGAGCTCATGGATGCCTGATTTTTCAGAGCCTAGGGAAATGAAAGTACAGATTTAACTGGTGATTCTTCAGACTGAAGGCTCTTTACTATGATGGAACCTAGGGCGCTGTGCCTTCCTTTCCTACCTTTAGATTTTTATCTTGCTGGGGAAGAATTCTTTTTCTCCCTTACCATTTCTGCTATCTCTGCTTTGTAATAGGGAGCATGACCTTTGCCCTTTCTGTGCTTACATGTCCTCTTCTGTAAAATGGTGCCAATAAAAAATAAAGTCTACCCATCACGCACTATGGTGGTGGTGGGGATAGTGCTAGGTGCAGAACATTGACAATCAAGAGGGTGACCTTACAAGGGTCAGCTGTTGATCCTGCTCTTCCCAGTAGGATCCCAAAGACCTCTAGCACACATATATTGCAAGAAAGGGAAGGCTTGATAAATATCTAACACCCTTTTCTTCCTTCCAGTGTCCCCTCTCATCCTATCGCTTTACATTTGAGAAGAGTCACAGAGCATGGTAGCAATGAGTACACAGGATCCCAGAGAATGAGAATAATTATGAAGGGATGCGTTTGTTGATGTGGGTCTCATGTTCAAGTTAATCATCCTTAACATTTTCTTTATCAGGGCAGGGAAACTTCCATTAAATGCTGTTAGTATAAGCCCTGGTTTGCAGATATAGAAAACTTGATATCTGTCTAGAGTCTTCTTGCAACTCGGAGGTAAGGAAGAATGAGGTCCTGAAGCTGGGTTCATGTTTTGACCCTTGGACGTATCTCAGATGCTACATAGGTTTAGTCCTATTCTAGATTTTGAGGGTAATTAAAGTCCAGGAGGGGAAGCTACTGACACATCTGTTAGAGCAGGCTCAAGAGAAGATGTCTTCTGGATTTGGGTATTATATTCTTCAGGGTTCCACATGCTCATTCTCTAGGCATTTTCCCAACCAAGAGCCTTAGATGAATTCCTAACATAGGGCTTCTTCTGTGGGTTGAAAAAAAATTCTCTGACAAAGTGTGGTATTTTTTTTGCTTCTCTACAGCTTTTTAAGGGGTAATAAAAAGCAAGAAGGGCCCTAGATGAAGAAAGTGCTCTAAAGATAAACATAGGTATCCTTGAAGGTGCTCTCTCCTGACTTATTCCGGGTCAAACCCAAGTATATCCTGTTCCACTGCAATGACTTTCCAGACTTGGGTAAGAGCATGGCCCTGCTGTTGAACTCCGGACTCTAGACACACACTGAACTGCCTGCCTGTTCACTTCCCAGGGTCTCCCAATAGTCCAGTTGATAGCAAGGTTTCTAGACATTTGGCTGTCTCTCTTCTTTCAAGCACTCATGGCTCTCATGCCTCCCCTAGGAGCACCAATCTGACTGTACTTGAGGTTCTCTTATTCCCAGTGCATTTTATTTCCCACTCCCAGTTGTGCCTTTAAAGATCTCCTTTCCTTAAATTATATTTAAGAATATAGGCCCAAGAACCACATCCTCAGTTTTTTCTGGATTTGTCCCAATGTCTACTTCACTGTAAAATATATGGGAAAATCCAAAAATCTCAGCCAATTCCCTAGAAAGACATGGGTTGTTAAAAATAAATAAATAAAAATAAAAATCACACACTAGTTTTGGAATATAATGCACACTTCATTTGACAAGCAGTTTGGGAATTTCTCAACAAGTTAAGTGTATACCTTATGATCCAAATATTTTATTCTGAGTGTTTGTCTGAAAGAGTTTAAAGAGAATGCTTGTAACACCTATGTTGATGGTAATTATATTTTATAATTGTGAGGAAACCGGAGACAATTAAAATACCCATCAAAGGATGAATGATTAAGCAAATTATGGTAGAATTAATCTATACAATACTACTCAGCAATAGAAAGTATTTAGTAGCTGACATTCATTGAACAGCATGCACAGGTCTCTGTCATTACAACAAAGGGAGGAAGCCTCACAGGGCATTCCAACTTAGCAGTTGAATGTATAAAATCCTAGAAAATACAAACTTTAGATCAGAGCTTTCTTGGAAATGATGGACACAGTCCAGGATGAGAAACTACAAGAAACCACAAGAAAACTTTAATAGCTTTGTGGCTAAAGGCTATATTTCTTGTCTTGGCAATATTGATCATATATAAGTATCAAATCCAATTAAAATTTACTTTAAATATTTGGAATTTACTATACTTTAATTATAACTCACCAAAGCTATTAAAAAGTCCTGTTAAAATACACCTTAAAAATGGGGGGGGGGATCTCTGTTAACTACACATTTGGTAGATAATTAATATCTAGAATGTATAAAGAACTTTAAAACCCCACAGAAATCAAACAATGGTCAATAAGTGGCCTGAGGAAATAAATAGACAGTTTTCAAAGGATAAAGCACAAACAGTCTTAACCTCTAGGGAAATGTGAAATAAATACTACATTGAGACTAACATCATAAAACATAAAAACTGGTGTAGTAGAGTCGCTATAGAAATCTGTATGAAAGTTCCCTAAATATTAAAAAAAAAAAAAAAAAAACTACAAAAGACCAAGCTACACCACTTCTGTGTGTACAAGTACAAGGACTACAAGTCAGCATAGCACAGACACCTTGACAACCATGTTTGCTGCAGCATTATTTACAATGGCTAAGTAATGAAGTTAGCCCACGTGTTTGTCAGCTGATGAATAGATAAAGAAATTGTGGTGTTATTTTAGCCATAAACTGGTTTGGTTCCTTATAGAGGCTTTACAACTTCCATGGTTCCATGGCTGCCCTAGATTCTGGTGGCTTCAAGCAATACTTTATGTTCCTTGCTAAAAAGATGATAACTACCATCTGTGCTTTTGTATGAAATGTTCCTCTTCTCTGTCTTAGAGTCTGCATCCTAATTTCCCTCTTCTCATGAATATCCTAGCCATATTGGATTAGAGATCATGCTATTGACCTCATCTATCAACACTACATATGTGTATTCTCCATTTCCCACAAAATCATCATTCATAGGTGCCAGTTACTAGAATTGCCATATATCTTTTGGGGAACAGAACTAAATACACAATGACACTCAAGTTTCTGAGGCAGACACCCCCCTCAGTTGTGGATAACAGTATTAAACTTACATATTTTTAAATCATTGTGTGATTTATTACAGTCACTCTATCCTAGTGATACATCAATCAAGCCCATCTTTGGAGTAATCATCATATATTGATTATGCCTCTCAACCCTCTCTTGCATCTACCTATATCCACTGTCCACTGTCATGTCTCTTAGTCCTCCATGTTCTCCTGGATTTCCGACATAGCTTTCTCTCATAAGACCTTCCTTGTCTTAATTTTCTTGCTTCTCATTTGTCATACAGCCTGAAAAACTTTTCCAAAAATCCTGATCTTAATGACTGGCTCCAGGGAAAGTGTCAAAGCTCCACCTTCAGAGTCTTTTACATGTGCCATAGTCTCACTTCCATGCACTTCTGTTAGCTTCCTTTCTATACACTTGCTGCTGCCAAACTGACCACTTCAGAGCCCAAGAAAAGGCGTAACTGCTACAGCGTGTGGTATCTTCTTTTTCTGTATGACCATTACTTCATTGCCGTGTTATATCTGAGCCATGAGTATCAGCTCCTTTCCTTAAAGTTGATATTAAACAATTTGGAAACTTTCTTTCCTCTATCTATCCATTCCTGGAGGAACTTATTCAGGGTTGGGTGATGGCTTGTAGGTTGGTGAGCAAGGAGGACCCATGACAAATATCAAGGGGTGCTAGACCCTCTTGAGTTCCTATAGTGTAGAAGGTATGCCTCATCAGCAATGCATGCTATGCTTAGTACTTTCTGATACAGGAGCGAACCTTGAAAACTAGTTCACAATCAGTTGTCAATACTTCGAATATCAGAGGAAGTTTTGGAGAAATTACAAATGAGTGGAACCCTAATGAGTGAGTGAAATTCTAATAGGAGAGGACAGAATCAGAGATATAAACATGGGTCAAAATGAACTGTCTAATGGGGATTAATTTTTCTTAGAAATAATTATATGGAGAGGCTAAAAACAGTAACCCCAGAAAACAAGTATGTCATTTAGCAGTGCATGGAGGAGAAAATAATTATTACATTTTTTATGGTTATAACAACCGCTCATATATTTATTTATCAGGATGTCCCCTCCATTAGTCTAGAAGTCCCCATGGCAACATGTGTGTATTACTGCTCTTCATTTGTGTTAAGTGCTTAGGAATATCCATTATTGAGGCCACACTAAAAGCGCATCAGTGTAATTACTAGTACAGAGTGTCTACTCAAGAAACATCCATTGTTCCCGGTCCTCTTCCTTTCCCCTTTCTCTTTCTTTTTGTCAGATCATATGAAACCGAGATAGTAAAGATAGGGTGAGACTATCGTTAAAACATTCTCTGATGTTAGGGAGACGTGGTTTTCAGTCTTTGTGTGTTGTAACCTGGCAGAGCCACTGGCAGGGCAATGTCATGTGAGAATTCCATCAGAAGTACATAAAGATAGAGAGAAAAAATACACTGCGATGTGGAGCAAGAGATCACAATGTAAGGCAAGAAATATGGGACCTGTAAGGTAGCTATTTTGGAAATGAAGTGATAACCTAGAAACCCTGGCAAGCCCTTCATGAGTACGCTGAGTGGAGAAAGCGGGCATCAGAGGTGAGATGAGCTTTACCTGAGTTTATGATTGCATGATCACTGCTTCTACATACTAGAGAATTGTTAGGACACAGTGACTAATTAGTGTCTGACTCAAAAGTAGAGAAATGAGTCAGAAATAACTCTATGGTAGCTGGTGAGGAACTAAGCTCCCCACACATTGAGATAAAAGCAACACTCGACCCACCTTCACACCATCTCACCCCATGCTTACCTACATAGCTTACTATGGAGGTGAGCAAGTGGAACAGTTAGCTCAAGTGTGGCTTTAATTTACAAACAATAAGCTGGAAAACTACATTTGAGAATGGCTTGTTTAGTTTGAATGTCCAAACAGTCGTGGGTAGAACATACACAATCGGCAGGAAAGCCCCACTTACAAAAGCACCAAGGTAAATACTTCTTTTGAAATGAATATGGCAAGTAGCATATACAAGTTGTAAGAGCAACCTTTTAATATTATGGAAAATTTAGAAATAAATATGAACAACTGAAAAATAAAATGAAAACTGGCACCACAGATCTATCAGTTCTCTCTAATATAAATTAAGCGTATTATTAAGTTACAATAACAATTCCAACAGTTATTTGTAGTTATTTTTAAAAGGTAATTGGTTTGACCGATTGATTGTTACATATTCATTCAACACACCTTGATCATACTCTTCCTCTCAATGTCATCTTTGTGCCCTCTTCAATTTTTTATCCCCTCTATTCTGTAACAATCTTCTACTTTGATGTATTTCTTTTTTTAAAGATTTATTTATTTATTTACTTATTTATTTTATGAGTACACTATCGCTGTCTTCAGACACACCAGAAGAGGGCATCAGATCCCATTACAGATGGTTGTGAACCACCATGTGGTTGCTGAGATTTGAACTCAGGACCTCTGGAAGAGCAGTTAGTGTTCTTAACCACTGAGCCATCTCTCCAGCCCCTGATGTATTTCTTGAACTGTTGAATGACATATTAAATTTCTCATGGAGACATGTAAAAAGAGACAAGAGAATACACTAAAGGACATTTCTGCTTTCAACCAAGATAGAGTGGCTACATTTTCCCCAGGTCCTTTTTCTGACAGTTAACAAGAAAACTTGAACATATTGCACACCAATATGACTGTACTTAATAGTCCTGAACTGTGCACTTATAAATGCCTAAAATGACTTACCAACTTCATGACAGGCGGTAGATGGTGCTATATTCCAAGCACATAAAGGAAGCCCTATGTGGGTTCAATGGTTTTGTAAAAAGAACACATGAAGAAGAGAGAATTGTATAGAGTAGAGAAGGAATTGGAGAGGAGAAAATGATTTGGCCAAAAAACATGATAAGCATTCATATACTTCTCAATCATAAAAATGAGATAAAACAAAATTAAAGGATAAAAGGCTAGACATAAAATAGCTACAAGCAAAGGCAGATTGAAGGCAGTATATATATATACACATATATTTATATATAAAGAGTAGATACTTATAAGATTCATATGATAAGTATTCCCATTTGGAAATCATAAAAAAGGCAAGTTAAACCTGAAATAAAGAATAAAACTCCAGCAGAAATCAATTTGGCAACGATGTAGGGACTTGGGCTTGAGAAAACAAGGCAACCATGATGTCCCCATATTTCCCCAATAACCCCCACAAATCTGGAAAAGAAGGATATGGGACAAGAGGAATTCTTCATTGTTGTGTGAGAATGCAGAATGCTATAGCTATCCACTTTTGAAGAAAAGTTGGTTGTGTTTTACAAACCTAAGCATCCTCTTACCAGATGATGCACTAGGAAAGCTCCTTGCTATCTACCCAGAACAAAGTTCAGGTCCACATACAAAAACCTTCTACGTGAATATTTATAGTAGCTTTATTCATGATTGTTGTGAACAACTATGATGTGTCTCAGAGATTTAATGGCTAAATAAACGGTTAAACTCAAACAACAGAGTATCATTCAGTGTTAAGCAGAAATGTGCTACAAAATCATGAAAGAAAAAAGAAAACCCTCAGAGAAATCTCAGATGTGTAATACTGAGGAAAAGGACTCAATGTGCAAAAAGATGCCTTCTATGTCCACGTCTATCACGTGCTGAAAAAACCAAAAACCTAGACATAAAAGACCAGAGTTGTGATGAGGGTAGGGAGAGTGGAGCACAAATGACTTTTGTTTTGCTTTGTTTAATTGAGACAGGTTTTCCCTGTGTAGCCTTGGCTGTCCTGAAACTCACTTTGCAGACCAGGCTAGCCTCAAACTCAGAGATCCACCTGCTTCTGCCTCCTGAGTGCTGGGAATAAGGCATGCACTACCACTGCCTGGCCGCAAAATATGTTTCAAACAATGGATGCTGTGTGTGCTTCTAGGATAACAGGTGACTGTTATTCATTTTTTAAACACCCGAATGTACAATGCCAATGGTAAACCATAACTTGCACTATGGATTTTAGGTGGAGTATAGATAATTATGTCTCTCAATGTATAGTCACAACTGAACAGATCATTTTGCAAACGCATCCTTCTAAAGGAGAATATAGATAGTGGGGGAGGGAGTCTATGCAAGTTGGGGATGGAGAAAAAGGCATATGAGAACTTTATCACATTCTCAGTTTATTTGTACTTGCTCTAAAATAGTCTTTTAAAAATGCTTTCTTCAACAGAGGAATGGATACAAAAATGTGGTACATTTATACAGTGGAGTACTACTCAGCTATTAAAATCAACGACTTCACAAAATTCTTAGGCAAATGAATGGAACTAGAAAATATCATCCTGAATGAGGTAACCCAATTACAAAATTCACTCACATAGTATGCACTCACTGAAAAGTAGATATTAGCTCAAAAACTCAGGTTACCCAAGATACAATTCACAGACCATATGAAGCTCAAAAAGAAGGAAAACCAAAGAGTGGATGCTTCAGTCCTTCTTAAAAGGGGGAACAAAATACTCACAGGAGGAAATACAGGGACTAAGTATGGAGCAGAGACTGAAGCAAAGGCCATTCAGAGACTGCCCCACCTGGGAATCCATCCCATATGCAGTCACTGAACCCAGACCCTATTGCTGATGCCAAGAAGTGCTTGCTGACAGGAGCCTGATATAGGTGTCTCCTCATAGGCTCTACTAGAGTCTGACAAATATTGTAGCCAACCATTGGACTGAGCATGGGGGACCCCAATGGAAAAGTTAGAGAAAGGTCTGAAGGAGCTGAAAGGGTTTGAAACTTCATAGGAAGAACAACCAACCAGAACTCTAGAGCTTCCAGGGACTAAATCATCAAAACAAAAAATGGAAAAATGGAAAAATGGTGTGACCCATTTCTGTTGCAGTAAATATTTAAAATGGTTTATCCTTGTACTGGGACTGTGGTCTCACCCCAAGGACGCCCAAGCACACGCATGAGGTCCCCACACCACTTGGCACTCCAGGCCACCTCTAAGAACTCAGGTGTGGTTTACTCTACCACCATTGTTCTGTCTCGGATAGTTTAACCTTTTACTGCCCCCTCCCTTTGGTCTCACTCCCCCAGGCGCCACACCACGTGGCTCCCACTGTATATGTAGCAGAGGATGGCCTTGTTGAGCATCAGTGGGAGGAGAAGCCCTTGGTCCTGTGAAGGCTCGATGTCCCAGTGTAGGGGAATGTCAGGGTGGGGAGGTGGGAGTACGTGGGTGTGGGGGGAGCACCCTCATAAAAACAAGCAGAGGGGAGATGGAGGGGCAACCAGGAAAGGGGAAACATTTGAAATATAAATACATAAAATATCTAATAAAATATTTTTGAAAAGAAAAAAAGAAAAAAAAAATGCTTCAAGAATTTCTTTCCCCATAGTCAAAAGGGCTGTGAAAAAGGTGGCCTACATAAATCTGTCTTCAAACACCTACTCTATTCTAATTTATAGTACTAGGAATATCCTCCCCTCCTGAAGGTTGCAGCAGTTAAGGTGGGAAGGTGATATTCCACCTACCTAACCCTCTAGCCTCATGTAAGCAGAGGAAAGCAGTCCAGTTCTGTTCAGAGACAACAGGACTCCATGCATGTTCCCATTCCTCCTCCATCAGGGGAACCAACAGAACCTCCATCTATGTCCCACCTCTACTTCCCTCTCCTCTAGTAGGAACAAGCAGGTGAACACTTCACCTCAATCAGAGGCACAAAGGAAAGTCATTGTTCCTCTTTTTCCAAGGAAGATGTTAGTGGATCAGAGGAATATGGCTGGTCACTCAACAATCATAAGAAGGCTATTTTCAGTTCAGTGTTAGTTTGATCCTGCAAGAAATGGAGATCTACATGATTCTCACACTACATCTTACTATGGACACTGGTTTTTAAAATAAAAGACTGAATAACACTAAAAATTCTGTAACTTAAAAAATACCTAGGATATATGTAAGAATTACCATCCCAAGAAACAAGAAAAAAGGAATAATAATCACTAGGCCTTATCACCAACATGATTCATGTACTGGAATTATCATTAAACTCTGCAACAAGAAATTACCAATACATTTGAAGTTAACAAAATAGAAAGATCTCAGCAAAGAATCCAAATAATAAGTTATAAAAGAAAACAAAAACAAAATAAAGTTATAGACATTAAAATAGAATAATAGTGGCAAAGTAACCCACTTAATGGGCCAACAGAGTTGAGCTGAAAGAAGAAAAACTAATAAGTAGTCATAGGCTCCGTCCCCTGAGCAGCTTTCTGTGAGGAAGTCACCTAAGAAGGGATACAAATAAAAGAGGTAGAAGAGGAAGCATAGGAAGAGGAGAAAGGATCAAGGACTTATAGAACAGTAACCAAAGATCCAATATTTGTGTCATCCACAGTACAGAAATGGAAAAGCAAGATTGCAAGTCTAAGGAATAATAGTAAAAATTTTAAGAATTTGGAAAATAATGAACATACTGATTCAAGTATAAAAGAGTATTTCAAACAGAATAAATCCAAACTACAAGAACTTACAATGATATTTCCAGCAACTAAAAGGCACACAGTGACTCTAGAGAACATCTGGACAAAGTGGCACATTAGTTATGACAAGGTACTTTCCTTCTGGAACCACAGAGGCCAGGAGGAAGTACCACAACATTTTTCAAGTGCTGAAAGAAAAGAGCTGTCAACCTCAAATTATATATTTGGCAAAAATATCCTTAAATAATGAAGGGGAAATCAAGATATTCTCAGATGAAGGAAAACTCACAGATATTGTTGCTCATGACCCCATCACTAAATAATGCCTGAAGGAAGTCTTTTAAACAGAGAGGAAATGATACCAGAAAAATGTCAGAGACTTCACAAAGGAAAGAAGAAATCCAGGACAGATACAAATAGTGATAATATAATGAACTATTCTTTCTCGTGATTTTTATAAATCATAGCCAACAAATGAAGCAAAACCTCTGACACCATTTCTTCTGATATTTAGTGTGCCTGCGGGAAATAGTTAAGAAAATCTACTAGAAGGAAGGTAACATGATATAAATGCAAGGGCAACTTCTACATTTTAGGAAAACTAATGAAATGTCAATGGTAGGCTATGTTAAAGCCCTTCATGTATATTGTGATAATTAAAAAAAACTATACAGTCTGATCTAATAAAAATGGATTATAAATGCAAACAGAATCCTAAATTCCGTTTCAGTGAATCATGAGAATGTAAGATGAGAAAGAATAAGACACTATGGAATGCTCAATTCTAAATGGAATCTCTATCTAATCAAATATATCCTATTATATCCCTCAACCCAGGACTCAAGGATCATTTTAGAGGAGAGAGCAGAAAGATATAAGATACAGAACTAGCAGATGTCTGTGATGAAGTATTATTTTCTGGACATGACAGAAAAGTCGTGTACTCTTACTTACAGCAGCCGTAATTGCATAAGACCCATGAGCAAGCTAGTCAAGTTCCTCGTATGCATAAGAAAGGATAATCTCAGACTACCTCTAGCTGAGACTCTATTCCAGCTGATGGCTGATGTAGCCTCTGGTGTTCCAAATGATAGTCCTTAAACAGAGCATGTGAAGTTTCAAAGGGAAAGTGGTGTAAGGACAATCAGAAATGCAAAGAATATTACTTACAAAGACCAAAGGAAAAGCAAATATTATTCAAAACTCTACAAGCATAAATTTGAAAACAAGATGAAATAGACAAATCATTTCAATGTCTCTAAAATTTTTAAAGAAATATAATTCATACCTGAGAAACTCCTCCCAAAGTCTTCAGACCTAAAAAGGTTAATTGGAGAATTCTACAACAAAAATCCCTAATAATTCAATATATTTCCTTCTGGAAAACAGAATAGGAGCAAACATTTTGCAATCAGTTTTTATGACATTAGGTTTTAACGTGATATGAGAACTCAAGACAAAACAAAAGGAAGACTACAGGTGGAACCATTTCATGACTATAGTAAGTCCTTAAAGAATTAAGTAGGGCCATGGAAATGCAGTTTCACAGAAGCCTGATGACTCAAGTTCAACCCTCAAAATCTATCTAAAATGCCAGATTTGCAGTCCTAGCATTACCATGATGTGATGGAAGATGAAGACAAGACAATCCACTACAATTTATAGGCCAGCTAGCTAGCCTGGAACATCCTCACAATAGAAACGGCAGCAGAGACCTTGTCTTAACAAGGAGGAAAGTGAGAACTGGCTGTGTCATGCATAAGACTGCACTCTCACACATACATACACACTCATATACAAATAAATATATAAATAGAAATGAGTGACCGTGAAGAAGACAATATTAATTTCTAATCTGAAGCTTGAGAAAATACATTTAGAGATAATCATCATCATTATCATCATCATTTCCATACCTAGATAATTTTACTTGAGGATTGTACCAGACATTTAAAGGAAAATTAGTAGCACATTTACACAATCACTACCATAAAGAAATGACAGGAGGGCTGGAAAGTGGGATCAATGCTTAATAGTGCTTACTGCTCTTACGGAGTCCTGGGTTTAATCCCTATCACCCACATGCTGGCTCAGGGCTGTCTGTAACTCCAGTTCTAAGGGATCTGATTGCCCCTTCTGACTTGTTTGGGCTCCTGTTCACATACATATACTCAGGCACACACACATACAGTGTGGGGACAACTAGATAGCTACAGAAAAAAGAATGGTGTTTGTCTTTTTTGTGCAATGTGTACAAAATAGGCAACAGAGCCAATTACACATTTTCCCCAAGACACATAAAACGGGTGTTTGTAATCCTGTTCAATAGCATCAGGGGAATGCAAGTCAAAATCACAGCGAGGTGTCACTTCACCTGTTACATGGCTTTTTTTTTTCCATAATATGGGAGAGAATGTAGAGAAAAGAATCCCTAATCACCATTAGTGAGACTGAGAACTGATGAGTCATTACATGACAAATATGAATGTTCCTCAAAAATTAAAAGTAAAATTTTCCATACATTCTACCTAAAGAGAATGATATCTTTATTTGAAAGAGATATAGGTTTGACTATATTTGACTTCAGTACCACCCACAATACTTTGAATTGGTGAAGCAAAGATTAGAATGGTTGCCAGGAGCTATAAAATCTGAGTATATTTAAAGTCCACCAGCTATAAGCTTTGAGCTATATAAGTTCTGGATAGCTAATATACAGCATGTCTGTAGCTGGCATCACTGGATTGTTCTCTTAGGATCTGCTAAGAGTCCAGGAGTAGTGGCACATGCCTTTAAAGAAGCAGGTAGTTCTCCTTGACTTTGAGGCCATCTAGGCTTAGTGAGACTTTGTCTGTCTGTCTGTCCATCTGTCCGTCTGTCCGTCTGTCCATCTATTTATTTATCCATCCATCCATCCATCCACCCACCCACCCACCCACCCACCCACCCATCCATCCATCCATCCATCCATCCATCCTTCCATCTATCTATTGGGGGTAGGACAGATGGCTCAACTGTTAATATCACTGGCTGCTCTTTCAGAGGACCTGGGTTTGGTTACTAGCACCCACTTGGGGGCTACTCACAACCTTCTGAAATTCAGTCCCAGGAGATTCAAAATCCTCTTCTGGCCCTAAGGATACCAAGTGTCAAGTGTGCACTTGACAGATAGAAATACATATAGGTAAAATTCCCCATATGCATGAATTTTAAAAATTAAAAAGAAAACACTTGCTAAGAAAACAAATTTTAAGTGTCCGCACCACTTGCAGAACAGATTTTAAATGTGATCAACACACACACACACACACACACACACACACACACACACACACACACACACACACACTCACAGAGTAACCATAGGTACTAATGGATGTGTTAATTTGACTGTAGTAATCATTATAAAATATATTTATATGTAATCAGAACATTGTACAACATAATTATGAATAATTCAATATGTTTTGAATGAAACTAATCCAGAAATGGAAGAGAAAACTATGGAAGAACTAAACTCATAGGAAACAGAAGATGAAATCTTCCTGATCTTGAATTCGACAAATCGTTTCTTTGTTATAATACCAATAGTTCAAGTGATGACAGGAAAGCAAAATAAATTAGGCTTTATTGAATTTAAATAAAACCTTTATGTTGCTGGTCCGGAAAAATGGCCCAGTACATGGGGCACTCGCTAGCAATCCCCACCACCTGAGTTTTGTCTAGAACCTACATGGTGGGAAAAAAGAAAAAGTAACTCTTGAAAGTTGGCCTCTGCTGTCTGAGTGCCATGCTGTGCATTATCATATGCACATGTGCAGGCGCACACATAAGCACAAATCAATGCAGAAAAATAAAAAACAAAAGGCAGCTTTTATTACTGCCAATATATTCAGCACATGGCCCACAGGATGGAAAACTTCTTAGCACCACTATGAGTCTCCAATACTGAGAATATATCAAGAGCCCTTATGTTTATTAAAGAAGAGAAAGATAACTCAATTTTAAAATAGGCCAAGTCTGCACAAACATTTCTCCAAAGAAAATATGCAAATGGGTAATGAGCAAACAGAAGATGCTCAACATTATCAGTCAACAAACATGCAAATCAAAAGTACAATTAAATAGAACCTTACATTTACTCAAGTACTATGGGTATTGACAAAGATGTAAAAAAAAATTACAATGCATTGTTGGCAAGATTGTAAAATGTTTCAACTACTTTGGATTATAGTTTGACATTTCCTTAAAGTGTTAAATATTTACCATGTAATTCAGACATCTATCTTCTAGGAGTCTACCCAAGGGATATGAAAACATATACCCATATATAAGGTTGTATCTGAATGTTCATAACACTTTTATCCATGATAGCTAATTTTTTTGCCAACTGATGAGTAGAAAGAACTGATGAGTTCTATTTATATTTGGGGAAATAAAGGACCAAAGGAGTTGACTTGATGGGTAATGTGTTTGCAGTACAATCACCAGAACGCACGCAGAAAGATAGTCATGATGCACTGGGGAGGTGAAGATAGATCTCTGTCTCAGAAAGCAAATTAGCTCTTAAGGAACAACACCAATGTTTACTTCTTTTGGCCTCCACTCTCATGTGTCTGTGCAGCTGTACAATCTCGAACCACCCATCTGCACCATAATACACACAATAATAAAAAGTTTAAAGTACTAATAAAGTATATAAAATGGATGAACCTTAAAAATATTAATCCCTAAAATAAATCAACCATAAAAATTGTCCTATTCTAGTATTTGGAAGAAAATTGGGTGAGTTCTTTAGCCCCGGTGTGGGAAAAGGCTTATGTGACTCAGTGTCCAAGAGTGATAATGGAAAAGCTGATAACTAAATACAGAAAAATCCTTTTGGAGCTGAGCTTGGTGCATGCCTTGAATTTTAGCACTGGGTAAGTGAAGGCAAGAGAATCCTAAGATCTTGTCTTGAAATAGCAGGCAAGCAAGAAAACAAAACCTCTGGCAAGATATAGAAAACAAGTATCCAGGAGAACAAAGAAAGTTTAAAAATTATTTGTAATAAATATCACAGATAAAAATCCAATTATCATCATCACAAAAAGTCTTAAAATTGAGGATATAACCCCCCAAAAATCAATAGAAAAAGGAAGAAAAGACTTTAACAGATAATGCACATACAGAAAATATCAAAAAGGCTCTTAAGCATATGAAAAGATATTCCAAGTTACTCATAATTAGAAAAATGCTAATTAAACTACACTGAGATATCATTTCTCACCTATCAGATTTAGAAAAATTAAAAAGTATAGCAAATGCTTTGTTGATGAGGCTTTGGGAGAAGAGAGATTCTCATGAATTGCTGGAGGGGAATTGGGCAACACATATCAAAACTTCATTTGTTTTTATATTTGACACACGTGTACTGTGTTATTATTGCAACTAGAAGAATTGACCCTGTAGATATAGCTCCAACAGTATGAAAATGCATATAATCCAGCTTGCACAACCTAAGATAATTACAGCCAGGAGGAGGGGGTTTGGATAATCTATGGTCTACACCTAGCACAGTACGCTGCAGCTTCTCATAAAAGATTGAAGACTTCTATGTACTCACACAGAATGGTTGCTAGGACATGTTTCCAATTGCAAGAGCAAAGCCAGAAAGTGTCTATAAAGTGACATGCTCTATGAAAAGAAAAAACTGGTCTAGAAAAATACACATTTTTTTTTTTGTATTTAGAGGGGTGCAAAATATCTAAGATGTTGGCTCCTTACAGGCAGGGCATTCTCTGTTGCAATACTTGTTGTCGTGTCTTGTACTGTGTTACTATTACACACACACACACACACTTAAAGAATTAACAAAGTTAGAGAAGGCAAAGAGAATCCAATTGGACATAAACTAAATCCTGGGATTCTGTTGTACTTGCTTCATTTTGGGTTTTGCAAGATAATGTTTTTGTTTTAATATAGTTTAAAGTATTGGGAGGATAAAAGATCATTATGCCCATTTTTAGCTCTCCCTATTCAGATTAAGAAGTATGTGTGTGCATGTGTTGAGAGGTGTATGTGTTATGTTTGCAGACAAGGGTTGATAAAACATAAAGAAAATATGGGAAATATTAATATTTGATAAACAGAGTGACCTTCTTGGAAGGGAAGAAACAGAAATCTAGCTCAGGTAGATTTGTTTACAGTGATGAATTGTATAGTCATAAGCTTAAAAAAACAAACCTCATAAAGTGATATTTCACCTTGTTAACAGACTTCTTCACAGCTGTGAGTTAGTGATGCTGAAATGACTTTGTGTGTACTCTAGGATTTAGTGCGTAAATATATTATGGATAACAGCAGAGCTTTCTCACTGTTTAGGAAAGGAATAATAAAAATGGGAAGAGGAAAGGTAGAATGAACTTTGGTATTGGATAAGAATTTATAGGAATGAGTGTGAACTGGACATTCCTAGACAGATGGGTAGATGAACAGGCTTTACAGAAATAATAAAGACAACAGTTATGAATGATTTGATCAATATAATCTCTTAGCCTACCTGATGCCTGTAGGAATGACCATGCAATCTCTGCATCAAGGGTGCTAAGCACTACTGTTCATTTAAAGATGATTAGATAAAAATTAGACAAAATGACTTAGGAGCCAATTTGAAGAGCCCAAAGTGTAGCAATCTGAGAAGCAAAATAAATATTAATAATAAAAAATCACAACTTATTAATTAGGATATAAATCCACAAATATAATATCAATAACTACATGAATAAATGTACTTACTTATAGGAGGGGAAGGTCTTTCTTACCGTAGAAAACAAAACAATAAATATAGAAAACAGGATGGAATCAGAAGTTCACTATTTGGCAGGCATCACAGTAAAGTTTCCTCCTGCATGGCCATGATGTTAACTAGTGAGGAAAGGGGAGAGAAGTATTAAGGTACCAGCATAGCCTTGAACGCCTTCCTCCCCCTGCGACACTTCACCGCAAGGAGCAGCAATGGTGCTTCGAGAGTGGAGGCATCAGGAAGACGTGGCCTTGACCAAGTTACCAAACTGATTATCACAAAAAATAAGAGTCAGCAACCTCATGTGTCCCGTGATGTAGTGCACTTCTGTGTGGCTGGCTCCTGACAGAAATCACACAATCCAAATCTAACCAGGAGGAAACAGCAGACAACGAACCAAAATTAAGAAACATACTGTGAAATAACCAGTCTGTAATGTTCAAATACACCAGTGCTTCAAACACAAAACAGACTGAGATACTGTCTCAGATGAAAGGAGACTGAAGCCATGGCCAGTCACTGCATCAGAGTAGATTTGCTTGTGCTTTAATGGGTTGGATTAGGAAAATTGGAAAAATCTGGGGGGTTTTGTGTTATGTTTTTTTAACTTCCACAAAAATATTCTTTTTTCATAGTTCTGAAAGTGGGAGAGACCCTGGTAGATTAACTTGCAGTAATAATTTGAGTCTTGGTTCACATATAACAGTTTATTTGTGTCTTCATATGGAAGAAGATGCCAGAGGGCCTGATACCTTTTTATAAGGATACCAAGACAATTCATGACATTTCTACTATTATGACTGATCATGTCTTGAACATCTCATTCCCAATACCACCACACCGCAACTTTAGGGATTCAGAGTTCAACATGTTAATTTTGAGTGAATACAAATTCGAGCATTTCATTCACTTCATGAATGGAATGATTGTTAATGGAATGATTGTTGTGTCTAAAAAGGAAGTATCTAAGAGCAAGGTGTGTCTTCTCATATCCCGTGTTGCTATCCTATGATCTGAGCAATGCCACGGAAAGGCCTAACCTACAAAATTGTAACAAGGTTTCCAGATTGCATCCTTGAGAAAGGTTAGTAGCTATGCTAGAGTCCTGATTTTCACTCACATCCTGCTTCTCTGCATAGGAATGTCTTTTGGTTTTTGGAAATGTGTACTGAAGCATCTGGGGGACAACAGAGCACCGTGTTTAAAATTTGTTCTCCAACAAATTTGAAAAACAAATTTACATGTGCATGATTTGTCTGTATGAAGTAGAGAAAATACAAAGAAAATGTGGCAAAATCTTAACTCCTTAGAAACAAGGGGCAAGGTATTCAGAAATTATTGGAACTATTCTTTTTTGTTTGTGGATGTAATGTGTATGACCTAGGAATTTACACATGCCAGTCAAGTCCTATATCGATGATGGTGTTGGCAGTGATTAAGAAAGTCCGCATGCATGTCAAATAAAAAATATAAAAAGCTTGCAAATGCCCAGTTGATGCCCTAAAGACAAGATATAGAGAGCAAAGAGTGAAGACCTTTGTGTTCATGCTCAGAACATGTTCCAGGTTGATTGATTATGGTCTCAGAAGCCAGAGCACAGGCGTTTCCAGGTACATGTTGGCATCCAGAAAACAACTGCTGTTTGGATAGCTTTCAAGTCAAAACTGGACAACAGACTCACTAGCAATGCTCCTCAAAGGCCTTTGCAGTGTGGCAGATGCCAGCTACTGTGTTGAACACTCTTCAGACCCACCCCATATTAGGTAGAAAGCCTGAGCACCAGAGAACTGCATTCAGGCAGAGAAATTTGGGAGGGAATGAGGAAGAGATGATTGCATGGAGAGAAAACAGATGTATGAAGATGAAGATGTGAAAGGCCATGAAATATCCTATGCAAATTAATAATAAATAGTGAATTAATATACTTAACAATTTCAAACTACACAGCAAAGAATCACCCTATAAAGTGCAGTTTATTAGAGACATACTAAAACGAGGACATCTAAACTGAAGTGTATTCTCTAATAAGCTTGTTAATTAGCTGTGTGTGGCTATTAAACGTAAAAATCTAGCTAGTCTAAAATGACTTGTGCTGTGAAGGTAAAACATATTAGAATCTAAAGACCAAATAACAAGAGTATACAACATCTTATTAGTTATGTGCTGATTACATGCAGAATAGTTTACATACATTGGGTTAAATAAAAACACATCATTACAATGAATTTAATCTGCATATTTTATGTTGTTGCAGCTTCAATTATTTCTGTTTGACAGCACTCTGGTTTGCAAATTTTCTTCAGTTCTTCCTTACCCAGATCTGTGTCCATCCTACTGAACACCTCACCCTCCCTTGACACTTCTTACCTTCCTTGATTTATCTTCCTTCAAGGCACAAGCCATCTCAGATACTGTACAACTTACTTCTTTTTTCTATCACTGTCTTCCTTAGTGAACTCTTTTTATAGTTATTTTTCTGCTTTGTTCACTCTTGTATCCTTGACATGTCATTCATATGTATCTTTATTTTTACAGTGGGCATTAAATACCTCATATTATATTAAATACCTCTACATCCTCTACAATGTCTTGTACATAGTAGACTTATAAAATCTTTGTTCAATCCACTTTTCTAAATAACATTTGAGCAGTTCTCCAATTGATTTTATCAGCATGTGCTCCAGTCTCATACCATACCCTTCTTCCTTTTTGTCCTAATGGGAGCAGAGAGACAGCCCAATGGCAGTCCCACTGAGGAAGATGAGAGAAGATCACTTGGTTTCTAAAAGTCAGTTATGAGAAGCTCAGTAAATAGAGGCATTGCATACTTAAAATGTATTTGTTCATATTGGCCTACCTTTTACAGAAATACCAGTGGATGTTGCCTATAGAAATATCAAACTGTGGGCCTGGAGAAATGGCTCAGTGGATATTGGCTGAATAAATATGAGGACATGAGTTTGGATCCCAAGCCTTCACAGAAAAGCATGTTTGCAACTCTTGTGGAAACAAAGCATCCCTCATCTCAACAATAGTTTTTTTTTTTTTTTTTTTTTTTTTTTTTTTTTTTTTTTTTTTTTTGAGACAGAGTTTCTCATTAAACATGTAACTCAAGGTGGTGAACGATAGATGAAGACAGCTGATGTTGACCCCTGGCCTCCATACTAGCCCAGGTATGTGTACGTACCCATTTGCATATGGACACACACACACACACACACACACACACACACAAATATTGACAGGTCATATCCTCCAAGTAGGGGCAGTGCAACTTAACAAGAAAAGAAGTCTCCAGATTCTCCCTCAGGGTGCCGATAGACTGGAGAGGCACAAAGAGAACAAGCTCAAATCCAGGGCCATAAGATGAGACGAGCAGCTTGCAAATTATTTTCCCATCAAGAGCAGCAGAGTCCAGACTCTCTCCTTCATCCAGTCTACAGGGGGAGTCGGGGCTGGAGTGGGAAGAAACCACCCTGGAGTTTGAGTCAAAGTCCAGATGAGATGGGTAGATTTTAGAAGCCCCTCACGAACTATAGGTGAACAACACAGTTAAATGATTCAAAAAACAAACAAACTAAGGCTGAGAACTCTGGGTGCAAACAGTTGAGAAACTAAAAGCTTCTTTTAGACAAGACAAACTGTTACTCATTACAAAAATAAGGGTGGGGTTGCTTAGGGTTGTTTTTTTCTTTCTCTAATGAAAATTAGAAAACACCAAGTCAAACCTAAAACAGCCATCTGTTTAAAATGAAATAATTTCAAATAACAATCCCCCAGGGACCACCCCCCATTATTCATAAAATCTGTTTTATTTGAAATTGGGCACTGGTACAAGACCAACAAAATTCAATATTTACTGTTGGCTGAGAACAACTCATGGGTGTTAGGGGAAGAGGTGAAAGATAAAATTTTCTTCCTTATAAGCTACTGTAGCTAGAAATAAAAATCTCTCAGTTCTCCATCCTGCCGACTGCAGGCCCACACGTTACTGGGAATCTAAATGTTTCTTCTGCTGGTGTCTAAGAACTATGCGGTAGGGTGCAAGATGGAGCTCCCAAGGTCTGAGCTAGTTTAGCATCTATAACTTGCTGGAGAGCCCTTGGCAGGTAAGACTTGTCTTCAGCTCCAGCATCCTCATGTGTAAAATGAGAGGTCTTCAAGGGAATTTTTCGATTTTCTGTTCTTTTCTCATATAAAAAGAAATGCCAATATTTTATCTTTATCCAAACCTCTAGAAATGATTTTCTTTGGCGAACAGTCTCTATGACCTCCTATCCAATGCAAAATAAGACCCTTGTGCATTCAAGTCTTGGTAATGTAAAACGATGGGTCTTCTTGTATCTCAGACACCTCACTTAGCTTATCCAATCGTGGGATTCCAGGGCTTGAGGACAGTCCTGGATTTCCTTATGTCAGTCCTATGTTGTAAGGATAAGGAATAAGGAAGCTGAAGTCTAGAAAGAGGAAGGGACAGACCTGAAGTGCCTTTAGTTGGCATCAAAGATGAGCCTGGAGCACAGATATGTGAGTGGTCTTTCCACTACACTGGGGGTTTCTCCCAGTCTCAAGAATGTACTCCCAAACCAGTGCATCTTTTGAAGAGCAATGGCCAACTTCCACTCTTTATAATTAATACCTAACAACTGTTTTGTTTGATTGTATGATGTTGTCTCAAGTTGCTAGGTGGGCTCTGCTTTCAAGTAGCTGGCATGATTTCTCCCTTCCAGATTAACAATAAAAGTAAGGCTGAGACACTGTGTCCAAGGATGGGAATCTAAACTACTGTGCATCACAATCCAGTCACCACACTCATATTTTATATGTTCTTTACTTAACCATCCTTCACATAGCTGGCATGTTTACAAAAAGATAGAATGGACAGAAGCCACATCCAATGGTGACAAGGAGGAGGGTAGGGAAACTGGATACTCCGTGAGTTTAATCTTGGACACGATTCAACCCCATAGCAGGCTTTTGGGAAGCTCCAATTAGATAATAGTCTCATCTTGTTATTATTAGTAGGTAGAAAAGGACCCCTGGGCTGCCATGCTGCTTAAGACCTCACTCTTGTTCCCAAGGGAACACCTAGAAAATCCACAGGCAGCTTCTGGTACTCCCTAGGGGTGTTTAGTTCCCAGTGGGATTACTGTAGTGACACCCTCTGATACCACCAAGGGCTTATTTTGAGGGTTGTGGCTACAACTAACATAATCAAGCTCTTTATTCCATGGCTGGGGCATCTCTAGAAAGAACCATATTGTTCACTTTAATTCCAATGTCAGCACAACAATTTTAACACCAAGTGGGTCAGATTTGACTCCAAATCCCTGAAATTCATTTTAGAGTGGCAGTGAAAGAAAATAGCATACATGTTCATGCAACATACAGCAAAGAAAATGTTGTAATTAGAGGTTAAATTAATCCTTGACAGACATGCAGCTTAGAAACACAGTGCCCTCCTCCAAAAACCTAGCATAATGCATGCCAGTCTTTCAGAATCAGAATCGCAAAGCATGTGATGTTGCCAATCACACCAAAACTACTGTCCCATTTTGAATTACAAGGTCAACGCTGGAACTTCCAGACACAGATATTAACACTGAGAACTCCCTGAGAATGAAACTCAAACAAGGTTCTGCAAATGCCAGCAAAGACCACCAGCAAAGCTTTCCACAGCATTGGCTGCCCAACTGGCCAGCAGGGTGAAATGTCACCCCTTCAGAGGCCCTGTGGCCAGACCCATGATGGATCATTAATTTGTAGCCTCCACTCTTCAGCTTGGTCCAGTCTTGCATCTGTCCATTCTGACCCCGTGAGCACAGCACATGTAGATACGTTTCAACACAATGCAAAATGTTCTTTTTTCATATCCTGCATCTCCTCTCACTGCTTTTGATCTGCCTTAAAAGAATACCTGTCTAATCAAAACTTCTGAGCAAAAGGCATCTTCTTGACACGCCCAAGAACTGGAGGACAGACATTTGTCTCCCCTGTGCCCCGCCCCAGGCAGCCTTTCTATATCTCCCTGGAAACACTGGGCAGCTCTCTGGGCCTCAGTCTTCTCTTCTATAAAATTACCCTGGGATTTACCTTCCAACAGTTAGGTATACTGGCAGCGATCTGTTTACTAATTGGGGCCATCAGAGAGGCAAACAGACTTATGGTCCCCATCTCCTTTGCAACTGTGGTGCCAGTGTGAGACTGAAAGAAGCAGAGAGTTGGTTTTATCAGACTGAAATCCCAGGGAAAATTATGAATGGATGACATATGGGGTAGCAGTGTGGGGCTTGATCCAATTGAACAGAACACTCTGGATTCCCCAAAGCACTGAACTTTATTTCCATGCATTTAGTCTTTAAAGGCCCATACTCCCCTCCCTAGATAGAAAGCACAAGCCAGGACCAGCAGACTCTCCTAAACCAGATGCCATTTCATTTCGTAGTTTTGGCCCTTCTGTCTGACCTCTTCTCAAAGCAGCAGGAAGGTATCCCTATGGCCTAGTGTCCAGGAACTCCCACAGATAGAAGTAAAGAGGAAAATACAGTGGCTCATTGGGCAGAATAGACAGCAGGTTACCCAGAGAAAGGAAGGAACTACAGATAGACTGGGGCTTAGACGTCATAGTGCAAAAAGAGTCAATGGCTAAACCAAGGTCAAAGACAGAGTCAGATGAACTTTCCCCAGGGCCAGGCAAGCTCCTTGTCTTATGGACTAGAGTGGGGTAGACAGTAGAGATGTCTGAAGTTTGAGGCAATGAGGGAAGGTCAAAAATGCCCATCTGGGCAAGGGAAGTTCCACAGATTTTGCAAAGAGCTTTTTGTCCTCTTTTGCCCAAGACCTCCTTAGATTGTGTCCCTGGAAGCTTTTACTCTGGGGAGTTCAATGCCTTTGGCCGGGTTTCTTTCCCCACTGGACTCTTAGATTGTAACATGTTCAGTTGTTTGGAAATCAGGGAGGTCATATTTGAGGAGAAAACTCGAGGCTCCAAGGAAACCAAGGAAGCTCTGGAAGGGCAGAAGAGAGAACAACTGGAGGGGAGAGAGGGCAGACAAGAAGCTCAACTCTTGCTTCCATCTGCCCCCTTTGGATCCATGTTCTGAGCTGGTAACTGAGAGCAGGACCCCACAGGATGTATATGAATATTGTATAATGTGCCCTTTCTCACCTTGGTGGGGAACTTCTTGACTAACAGCCTCCGGCTCCAGAAGGCCTTTTCCTCTTCCTTTGCTACATTTATAGCCAGAACAATGACATAACACAAGCAAGGAGTACTTTGTACCAAGGAGTACAAACATGTACCATAACATTCCATTTGTGAAATTTCCCTTCTCAAAGTCCTAGAGATGTTTAAGGATTTGCTGCCTGAAATTTAAAAACCAACCTGATTCCAACTAATCTTCACAATGCTTCTTTCCTGCTTTGCAGCTGGCTGGTACTTCCTAGGTCAGCCCTCTACGGTGGTGTTAGAGGTGAAAGATGGGAATGGGTTTCTTGTGCTGATCCATAGTAACCAGCTTCTGTTCCTCCATCATTTATCTCCAGTGACATCTCTCAGCATTCTATCTGCTCCAACAAACACTCAGCCATTTTTGCTTGGATAAGGAGTTTTTTTTTTTTTTTTTTTTTAGTTACATCTATTATATGTGTATCAACATTTATGGCATCAAGGTAATTGCTAAAGAACTGAGAGGATAAAAGGTCTTTCTTCATAATGTCTACCCTTACCTGTTTAAAAAAAATCAATATTAACATCAAGCAGGACAGTGGCAGATTTCTGCATGCCGCTGAATCCTTAAAGTAGGAAATGGGTTCTTTAGAAAACATTACTCCATGGAACTGGAGGGTTAAGAAAAGGTTCAGCACCGAGTTCTGAATCCATCTCCCAGTGGGTCATCTGTGTATGTGAATAGTAGGCCTTTTTGTCCTTATAACCTTTACTAAATAACTGCAAGACAGCAAATCTGCTCTATATTTAATGAGTCCTCTGGAAATATGCCAGCCTGATTTCAAAGAGTTTAGATCCTGTTATCTGTAGAGCAGCCATGTGATTAGGAGGCCTGCCATCAATAGGCCCCCAGAGGGCTGGATTAGGAGCACTGGACAAGAGGCACTCTGGGTTGCCTCTCAGCCTTCTTGCCTATAACTCTAGGTTAGAAGTTCACACTTGCAAAGACACAAGAGAGGGTACACTTCCCACTTTAATATTTTTTTGACTGGCCTTCTGCCATATTTAATTCCCCTTTCTTCGATGCCTCTGAACATCTCAGTCCCACTTCTTCATCCATCTCACTGTTTTCCCCAATGACAAGGCTGAACTTGATGTGTCATTTTCCCGTGTCATTTTCCCAGAAAATGAGCATTTTGTTCACAAATCCTAATACTTCAGAATTGGAAGTCCATCAGATTCAGGGGTTACAGTGGAAATACAAGAAGAGAAGAAAAACTTGCCCAAGATCCCACTGTTATTTAAGGAAAGAAATTTTTTTTAGAAAAAAAAAATGTTTCCCATTTCCTAGTCAAAAGATCTGTCCCCAGCTTCCAGTCTGTCATCTGTCATATACTGTCACAGGGAAAGAAAAAAAAAATCAAAATCATCGAAACTAAAAATGTTTACTACATTTGAGAAAGAAGCAGCACACTTGTTTACAATCACCGTCTGTCCATCTCACAGCCCCAAACAGCTCCTGGGTAAGAGCCACTAACAGGTGCATTTTAAGCCTTTAGCTGGTCAAAATTAGAGTGGGAAAAAGACATTAAACATGCTGCCTGAAAAGGATCGGCAACGACAAATCTCCTATCTTAATATGCAGTGAATGTGCACCCCCTCCCAACTCCAGCAACAGGCTATTTCCTGGTTGAGTTTAAAAATTCAATGACGTTCCTGTCTCAACCCACACATCTGTGTCACTGTCAGCGTCAGTGGCAGGAAAACAGACAAAGTCACCCTTTGGTAATGATTTCCTAACATGGAATTTCCTTGTATCTTCTAAAGCCTTTCTTCCAACGCCAAACTGCCCCCCCCCCCAACACATTGTACTGAAGGAAAACTGAAAATGCTCAGGCCGGAAGAGGATGGTTTTAAAGGGGATCTTGTAAGGAAGCCCTTCAAATTTTAAGATGTTTTTAAAGAGAGAATAGAGGAAGCCCTGCTAGTGTTTCCAACACCCATAGGTACAAAACAGATACATTTCTTCCAAGCATTTGGAACTCTCAGCTAGGTCTCTTTTTTTCCCAAGTTCTACTATGAGCAACATTCTCATCAATACTGGACGAAACACACAAAAGCTGGAGAGACATCTAGCTAGAGGGCGAGGTAGCCCCCAGAGCAGGAAAGAAGCACCAGAGACCAGCAAAAGCACAGAAAAATATACAAGACCATCATTTTCCCCTCTGGAGAACATCCTATTTAATATGCTACAGGTCACCATGAGAAAAGAGGGCTGTTACTTTAAGGGGAAAAAGCTGATTAGCTGCTCTAGCTGGCAGCAAACAGCTGGTCTGTCCGGCAGGTTCAAGGCCATCTCAGCTTCTCTCTTATGGAGGTACCATATGTTCCATCTCGCACATCAGCAGCTTTATTTTCCAATGATTTTGCTCCAGAAGAGATGCACAAAGGGGGAGAAGGGAGAACCAGTAGTTCACCCTTTGATTACTTTTTTTTAAAAGACGTTTTTGCATGCAATTGAGGTGTGTGTATTTGTGTGTGTTTCGGGGGCGGGGGGAGTTACCACTTAACCTAGAGACCAAAAGATGTTCAGATGACACACTTGTCAATAAACTCCACAGATGGGAGTGGAGTAAGAGAAAGATATGAAAAAAGGAATGAGCGCTGGCACTCACACTCACAAAGACTTCTACACCAGATTAAAGGGGTGGGGGAGGGGCGGTCGAAGAGGAATAAAGAGGAACAGGACTGCACTAAGACCCACCAGCTTGAATGAGGCCTTGCCTCCTTCTTACTTGTCGCTGCTTTTCCCCCTTATCAGTAGTCTTATCTTCCCAGAGGAACTTCGGGTGGAGAGAAGTGAACCATTTTGGATAAGCCTGGAGGAACAGGCTGACAGGATGTGAAAGGTTACGTGGAACATCAGGCTTAAAATTGCACAGGGCAAGCACTGTTTTCACCCAAATTTGGTGGGTCGTGGGGGGGGGGTGGAGCAGGTGTAAGGGACAGGGTCCAGTAAATCCTTAATCCATCTGGAAAGCTGATGCCAGTGCATTTTGGACACCCCTAGTTAACAACATTGTATTTGTATAGAGGCAACAGGCCAATGCAAGGTCCAGGGCTGCTTTTGCATTCTCACTGCTGGTCCCAGACTACCCTAGAGGTGCCTCAAACAAAGGCCACCCTTGGAGAGTTTCAATCCTGTCGTGTGTGTGTGTGTGTGTGTGTGTGTGTGTGTGTGTGTGTGTGTGTGTGTGTGTGTAGGGGATCTGAGAGTGGGGAGCAGGAAGGAAGAGGAATGTAGCTAGATTGCAAGGTGGTTGAAGCCTCAAGCCATTACCAGTGTCTCTGCCGCCTACAGGCGCGTCAGCCACCCTAGGTTTTTTTTCTTTTTTTTTTTTTTTTTGGTTGAGAGGGGAGCCCAAAAGCAAAGCGAAACCGAGGAGAGGGCGCCCCCTATGCCCAAGCCCTGCCATCACAAGAACCTGCGGCAGTTGCCCACCCCTCTGAGCGTTCGCCGCCTCCCGCCTGGCTCCTGCCTGCTTACTGTGCAGCGGGCCAGACAGTCTTGGATGCAGGGATTTAGGGTGCCCAAGGCCAGCAGACCAAGCGCGTAAAGAGCGTCAGGAACAAGCGCTTTCTGCGACTTCTTGGGTTCCTACAGAAAGCCCTCAAGATACAGACCCCCCCTCCTCTATTGCCTACACTAGCCCTCCTGTCCCGAGCGGCTTGAAGCTACTTGGAGGCTGCCTCCCCCGCCCTCTGCCTCTGAGTCCCTTTCCCCTTCCCTCTCTCCAGCCTCCTGGGAAACAAAGGGGCTTTTTATAAAGCGGATTGTTGGCGGCGGCGGCGGCGGGGGTGGGAAGGAGGGGGGAATCTATAAAGACAAGAAGAGGTGGGAGGGAGGGAAGGAAAGAAGCTGCCTGGCCTCTAGGGGCCCAGAGCAGTGGTGGCAGCCGGGAAGCCCTGGTGGGTGCATGGTAGACCCCACCCGGTCAGTGAGCACTAGAGCGAGAGTCTGCGCCTGCCAAGAAACTGGGCCGAGCCACTGTGATGCTCCCATCCGCCCACCGCAGGCAGGGAACATGAGTAGCGGCCATGGCCCGGGGCCGTTGAAGGCGACAGGATTCCCGCGGGGGTCTTCTCTGGAAGATCATGGCCCTTTCCCTAGCAAACTCTTTGAGAATTGCTGAGGGTTGCGGAGACTTTGCGTCTTTGTTACAGCACGACAGTCTCTCCTTCACTAGGCTCTTTCGCTCTCACAGACAATGTCCCGGAACCGGCCTTGGTCAGCTACCCGCAAAGGGAACATTTGGCTTGGGGACAGTACTCTAAGGGGTTCCTCCTGCGGCCAATAAACAAGGACAGGCTACCCCAGCAGCTGGAATCCAATCTCCCCATGATCCCTAGCCACCCGGTGCCCCTGACCTCGCTCACACACACCCACATTCTGGGTGCCCGACTCAGCCGCACCCAGCTGCAGGAGCCCAGCAGGGAGTGAATACCCCAGATGGAGGCGCGTCTGTTTGCCCAGGTTCCGATGGCTTTAGGGCCGAGTTTTCAGTCTGGGTAATCCTATTAGTGTCCGCTCAGTCCGAATTTAATCACGGATCAGAATCAGACAGCACCGCTAGCTTTCCAGGCTTCGGACTCGCTGCATCAGGACGGAACCTGGCCAAGCCAAGTGACCAAGAAAGTATTTGGCGGCGCTCCGGGGGGCTTCCCACCCGCCCTAGGCAGAGCCTGGCGCCGGCTCTGCCGTTGAGAGAATGCCCGGGAGCCTGGAGCGCCAATTCCAGCTCAGGGGCTCTGGGAACATAGGGTGGGAAATCAGCAAGGGTTACCTCAGGCCCCCAGCCCTGCTCCAGGCTGCTTTCATGAGGAGGAGTTGGCAAGTGGGGTGGGGGAAGCACAGGGCAACACGCACACCCCGTACTCTGCTCCGCGGCAGCAAATCGGTTCGGGCGGGGGAATTCCTCATCCAGTGCCCACTGCTGGACTCCGGGAGCTGGCATAAGAAGACAGTGTCTCTGATGGCACCTTGGGCAGTGAGCTGGTGGCCCAGGGTTGTGAGGATGGAGTAGGTGCCTCCTGATAGCCTAACCTAGCCCAGGGAGCCCGCGCAGCTTGCGCCCCTCAATACCTTTCGTTCTCGGAATGCAGCCGCCTCCGCCCAGTTTTGGATGCCCTCAGGGGCGCCCAAAAGAAGGCAGAGGCCAAAGACCCTAGGCGTTGAGACCTGCGCTCACCCCAGTTAGGCCAGTCAGAGGGGGGTAGCCAATCCCCAGCACCAGGTGGGCCGTGTGTTCAGAGCAAACTTTGGGGTCTCCCATTTCACATCATCCCAGGGCCCCGGATCCTAAAAGATGGAGACTATAATTGGGGGCTATAAGTGCACCCTAGAGTCCCCCCACCCGAGCAGTCGGACTTCCCGCACCCGCCTTCACCCTTACCGTGTTGCGGAGCTCTAGCAGCAGCCAGGGCAGAGCCAGAAGGGCGGGCGGCCGCCGGCACGGGCAGCCTACCCTCAGGCGCCCGCCGAATGGCCCAGCCGGATTGAAGATCACCCCCTGGCTAGCGGCCGGTGCCCCCGCGCCCGCCCGCCGCCCGCCGCTTCAGCTCGCGGCCAAGTTCATGCTGGCGGCGCTGCAGTGGCGGCCTCAATCTGCTCGCTCCATTCCCACCGCCCGGCTCCGCGCCGCGCGCCCGGAAGGTGGAGTTTCGGGGGTTTAAGTTACTGATAGGCATTTCTCACTGCTGTGTCACTCGGGGAGGAGGAGACACGCACGCCGCACACTCACACACCCTCACACTCACGGCGACGAGCAGCTCTGGTCTTAAAGGAGAAGCTGTGCTGCCCTGCCTGCTACCCCACCGGCCTTGAGCCATGAAAGGCAAGGTTTTCACACCAAGATGTAGCCACAAACAGCCTCAGGGTTAGTCGCCCAAGGGAGCTCCCAAATCCTCCAAACACTTTTTAATGAGGAAAGGAACGGCGGACTAGATGCGCAGTGGAGAGACCAGAGAAGTGGAAAGAGTGACAGTGCCGTTACCTCGAAAGCTCCTTTTCAGGTGAAGGGAAAAACCTTGTTCCTCAGCTGAACTTTTCCAGAGCAAGCTGGTGGCCAGTGAGGGTTACCGAGGAACAGGATAGTGAGTTAGGAAAAGCCAGCACTCAGCAGCGATAAGGGGAAGGAATGTTCCAGACTGAAAACATAGGATGAAAGACAACAACCAAGAGAAAAGTGAAAGATACATAGAGATGGATAGAGAGACGACGAGGGCGATGACGATGAAATAAGCAAAGAGAGAGGGAGACCCTTTCTCAATGTCAGCAAAGCTGGACTTGAAATCGGGTACGTGCTCACCTGCAGTGGGTGGCAGCTGAACTGCTGGCGCTGATCTCACCAAGTGGGGAGGCAATGCGTCTGTAGGCTCACCAACAGCTTCTACCTGGATAGTCAAACAAACTGACCAGCAGTCACGACAGGAGGGACCTAAGCTCTCAAAGGTCAACTATTAACCTACACGCCACCGCCCTAGCCCCCTCCCTGCCCCCCCCCCGCACGCCTTTTCCTTAGTGTTCCTATACTTACTCCCCCCGCCCCCGCCCCACAACTTCTCCTCCTGGCCTTAGCTCAGAGGCTGGTTGTTGTCTTGGCTGCCGGTAAGCTTATTCCGGGCGCGCTGGTCACAGTCTCTCTATTGAGCTTTGAGCTCTAGCTTTCTCTGGGTCCATGACTAGGGAAGAACATGCTAGAGCTAGGCTAGACTAGCTGCTATGGTGGAGTTGATCACAGGACCTGTGGCTTTTGAGTGAGTTCCTTGTAAACTGCCTGGTGGACCAGTGCGCAATCTCTGCCCTGACACTGAGGCTGGAGGCTAGAAACACCTCCCCCCCCACCCCTGTGTGTGTGTCTCTGTGTGATTCTGTCTCTGTCTCTCTGCCTCTCGCCTCCCCCACCCTCCACCTCTGTGTGTGTGTGTGTTTCTCTCCCTCTCCTCCCCTTCTTCAAGGTACAGGACCCAGGCATGTTACTAACCTGAACTGTCCCCGGCGGAGGAGCGGCAGCAGCAGCTGCAGTAGCAGTGGCGAAGAGGCTGAGCTCCACTGGGGGATGTGTAAGGACACAGCTCAGCTAACCAGCTAGTGCTGGGCTCAGGCAGGTACCTCTTAGAGTAGCAACATCTGCCTGTTTGAGGGAGCCCAGGGCCATGAAGGGGTGAGGCTACCGTCCACTCAGCCCCCCCTTTCATCCCCTCTCTCTCTAGCTCTAGGACACAGAACAGTCTGGAGAGAGGGGTCAAAACTTCTAGAATCGACCCCCCCCCCAAAAAAAAAATCCCATGATGGGCTTCTTTGGTGCTACACAGCAGAGCTGTCCCTTCTAAGCTCTTTAGGAAGTGCTGTGGTGACCCAGCTCTGTCTGTGCCCAAATTCAAGGCACAGATACTGGAGACATGAAGCACCAGTAGGTCAAGGGAGTACATTCCTCAGCTTGACCTTTTGGTGGGAATACATTGTAGCTAGGTCCAAGCCTTTCTACTTTGGACCTGCAGTTGCCAGGAAAGGCTACGAATTGCTAGTGAGTCAGTCAGTCTAGGGTACCCACCCTCAGGGTTTACACAGAGGAGATTTCACCTAGGGCTCCTATGGCTGAGAGAGTTTGAGAGTCTTAAAGAATATCTGATTAAACAGAGTTAAAAGGAGTAGGATAGCCAGCCACTATGGGGCATTGTTCAAGGGCTTGGACTTTTATCTTTTAAGTAAGCTGTAGCCAAGGCAAAGTTCTACTCCCAGTGGAAAACCACTCAAGCCGCAAGGCACTCTGCTTCCCTCGGGAAGGCAGGGATGGCTATTCTTCCAAAGTGTCTGGGGAAGTAGAGATCACAGTTGAAACTGTCCTAAAGCTAACTGCCTGGCACTACCTAATCGTCTGCTAGTTATCTAAAACCAGTCTACTACTTTCCAATGTAGCCAGACCCCCCCTGCTGGACCCTTAGCATGCCCAGCCCATAGTTCAAGGTCTAAGCTCAAGGCAACACATTTCTTCAATGTATTTAGGAAGCATCAATAGTTATTCTCTTTCAGCCGCTGAAATTCTGGCTTCAAAAGAAAACCACAATCTCAATCTTTCCTGCTCCTCTGCAGACATCCTGTGCTTCCAGCCTCCTGCATCTCCTATGGCCTCACTTCGGGTGCGAACTTGCCCAGGCCCTTCCCTCTCATAGACCCCTCTGCTTCCTGCTATGCTAAATGCTGTATTGGTTCCTCATAGCAGTGGGCAAAGCTGAAGGGCTTCTCTTGGCCACAAAAGACACTTCTCCCTGCCTCTTCCATTGCCATGAATCATCCTGAATAAGACTCCTGACCCTTCTTCAACAGGCTAGGTACCTTCCCACCTTAGGGCTCTTCCCTAGGGCTGGAATTCACTTCCCCCAGACAGGCCAGCTCCCTCATTTCCTTTATTCTTGATATAAATGTCACCTGGCCACCCTGTTTAACGTTTCAAAGCCCTACGCCCATCTCTGGCACTTCCTCTCCCTTTCCCTGCTTTGTTTTCTCCCCAGCACTCAGCAGCAGCTGGCCTCTGTAAGTTACATCCCAGGAGGGAAGCCCTGAGCATGCTTTATGTACCTCTGGGGTGTCCACTCTGACTGGTATGGCATCTCTACTAAGTGACTGTTCATAGATTCTGTTTTTCCTGGAGCTTTCTAGGAAGCTGGAGGAGGGGATGCTGGCCACAGGATTGTACACACCCTAAGAAAGAGACATGTGGCTGTCCTTACATTTTTCAGGAGGACTATGGCCTAAACAAATGTAAAGAAGGATAAAAGTCAATCAAAGACCTTGATGTTAGTGCCATGGAAACTTGATGTCATCAAGGGACACTTGAGCCCAGATACCTACGTAGGTGGCTGTCTTACAAGTAACCATAAAGGTACAGTGAGTGCTTCTATCAGTTACTGTTGGAAACATGGGTTTCCTGAGTTTGCTGGAGACATGAGTTCATCATAGTTGTCACCTAGGGTATGACTAAGGTTGATTAAAAAGGAGAGGGGCTTTCTCTTTACTGAGTACATGGGTGAAGACACCCAGGGTTCTTAGTCACCCACAATGCAGTCCTGAGTCTTAAGCTAGCAGAATATTTCCATCCACTTTCCTAGATATTTTACTTTATCTGCAGGCATATATCAGGTTCTGGATAGTGAAATGCTGGGCTCTGAAAGGTAAAGGCATGTGCTCAGTCGCATGCATCTTACAGTGGCAGCACACTAGGCAACTGTACCTCAAAGCTGGCTATATGGCCACCTGCATAGTGGATACAGTCCTTGCTTGTGAGTATAGACAGAGAGGAATTCCATAGAAGTCTCAAGGAACTGAGGCCCCCACCCCCAGGAAGCTCTTGGCTCTTCTACTAAGAGGCTGGCAAAACCTTGAAGATGAGCTAGTGGAGTCCAGGGGCACTATGCCAAGGCATATATAGGGCCTGCCTTAGGTCAGACCCAAACCCAGACCTTCATGGATTTGAAAACAATCACCAGCCACCCGTTATTCAGTCAGGTTCCTGTGAACACATGCCAAGTGTTCGAAAGTTCACATGGCAAGTAGTAGGGAGAGGGGTTAACTGGGTAGCCTCTAGAATTCTGTTTTGGGCTGCTCAGATAGAATCCAGGGAGGAGTCACATGTTCACTAAAAATCAGGAACTATACCTGATTGTTTATCTTCCCTCCTTTCTTCCCTTGCCTCCTACTGCTGGTGGCTCTAAATGCAAACTGCACATCTTTTGGATTTGTTTGTTTTTGTTTTTGTTTTTTTGTTTTTTGTTTTTTGTTTTTTGTAAAACAAAATCATGGTGGTAGTTTCTGCCTTGTTTTGGAACGGTCAGGTTGCATGCAGTTCCTCCTTCATGCCTGTGGGTCACCCTTGGCAGGGTACTTACCTGACATGTCCTCCATGGGCTCATGGTTTGGATGCTTGGTCCTCAATTGGTAGTGGAAACTTTATGGCAACAGACCTAGGTAGAGGAAGTAGGTTGCTATGTGGAGCTGTTAGAGATGTATCATTCCTAGTCACTTACTGACTTTTGCCTCCTATTCAGCAAAAAAGTGAACCAATGTCCTGTCAAACTTTTGCCCTGCCTTGAGGTTCCATCCAAACACAAAGGGACAAACTGAATAAGTTAACCCTAAGCTAAAATATTCTTATAACTTGTTTTATAACTTCTTTCATCACAGCTAACATGAAGGAAGCGAACACACTGGCCTGGAGCTTATTAATAATGAGAGGGTGCTGTTGTGATTATTATTCTAAACGCCCATGGAGACAGGAGACTGGGGTTGAATCTAACAAAATGCAAAAGGCAAGTCTGTGCCGGGAGAAAAGAGTTCTTAAACAAGTTTAATTTTCTCTGCAATGTCCTTGGTAGTAAGCATTTCTAAGAAACAGTGGGAAACAAAAAGAAATAGTTAAAATATTGATTGTAATTTCCTGGCTACTCCTCCGATTTAAAAAAATAAAACATTTAGCTTTTTTTTTGTTTTTAAAGCCCACATTAGCAAGTGAACAGTTAATTAAGGATCTATAGAATGCCTTGCATTGATTTCGCCATAAAGCCAGGAAATGGTGGCTAAAAGTCATTTTTTCCTTCTACTTCTTGCTTACCATGAACTCAGCTTCCCAGATTGCCATAGGTAAATCATTAAAGCACAGATAAGGATGGGAAACAGCTTTGAAACAGGCATGGGTAAACAATTTAGGGAATTAACATAGATCCAGATGGCTGGAAGCTATCCTCCAGCACCATACAGAAAACTGAAAGATATTGTTAAAACACTTGTGTAGACAAAATTATGCAGATGGCTTACTAATTATTGATTTTCATGCTATGACATTTTCCCCGACAGCACAGGCACTACTCAGACCCCACATGGGAAGACACTCTATCCAGTGCTGTAGGACCCTTCAGACCATTGTGATTTTGTGATTAAAAAAGGAAACAAAACAGCACAACCCCAGCCTGTGGCTGTCTTGGCAACCAACTGAGCTGCTGCTGCTCTATCACCACAACCGTGCGGAAGGTTAATATGACCCAACATCAGGAAAAATAGTGACCAAGAAGTCTGGACAGGGAATCCAGACATGGTGCCCCAGATGACCCAGGGCAAAATACAACTAAGAGTACAGGAAGCTCAAGGACAGACCTACTATGTGCCAGCCCTTGTGCCTCCCATCTGGTGAGCTCACTGAGGCCCCCAACAGCTAATTTCAGAAGTGAGCAAACTGAAGCTCAGAGAGATTGCCACCATGGAGGCAAAATTTGAATGTGCTAAGCATTGTGTGAGAGCAGGCTCAGTATCACTTGGTTAGCACAAGGTAAGGAAAGTGCACATTTCACACTTAGGCTCAGTGCCTGGTGCTTCAGTGGTTGGCCTGCCTTGGCTTATTAAGAAGGGATCTCTTATTTGCAGAAATTTTGTCAGCTCATTGATAAGACCTTGGTAGCTTGAAACTGGTTGTAGTGGAAATAGTTACTCCAAGAAATAGGCATCCACTAAAATTAGAATGGGTTGATAAACACTTAGCAGCCTAGCAGCACTGATGGATGGCTGTGGCCTGGACCAGTTTGCTAGCATGTGAAATGGAGAAAACAATAGCGATCACTACGCCAAAGTATTGTAGTAATGAAATACAGTAATACATTCAATTGCCTAGAAGAGTAGGACCATGGGCCATATAGATGACTCAATATGCAGCATGTCTCTGAAAGATTATACTGGAGCTGAGAGTTCATGTCATCTAGAAACATCAAAATCACCATTAACACTAGTTCAATGCATTATGTCTGTGGTGATATGCAAGTAAATGAACAGTGTGGCTGTCCATAGAAAAGTGGAGACAGTTAAATATAGTATTAAACATTTGATACTACATGATTTAATATTTATCATATTTTTGAGAGGGTCTCATGTGGTTTGGGCCAGCCTCAAGCTTTATATGTAGCCAAGGATGACCTTGACTTTATGCCCTGTGTTCTCATTTTCCAAGGGCTGGGATTACATGTGTGTGTACCACCATGTCTGCTTTTTATGTGGTGCTGTTGGCTTTGTGCATGTTAGGCAAACATTCCACTTATAGCTATGTCCTCAGATCCCATTTCTCATACTTTTAATTGTTAGTTTAGAATGTACTATGTATAAAAATAACAGTTTACTGTAAAAAACCAATCTGTCACTTTATAGCACTTCAAGCTTTTGCTGTTTTTCCCAATTCTTGATAGCATCATTTTCTCTTGTGTTTGATTTTATGGTGTGATGATTGTCATGGCCCTAGGGACAACACATTATATAGTATATCTGTGCCATATTCCTTAGGGGGTTAGGCAATGGAGGTCTGTGTAACTGCATTCTGTAATATTATCAGATTGACCACATATTTAACAAGGCATTTCTTAGAATGTATCCCTCTTATTAAACGTCTCACCTGACTACATATAAGTAATTAGTTTGTGCTACTTGTAAAAACAAGCATACCACACTGTTATTACATTTTATAGTAATTATGCTTAGGTGGCCATGCATTTCTTTTTGATCAGTGGTTCTCAACCTGTGAGTCTTGACCCCTTTGGGATCTAATGATCCTTTCATAGGGGCCACTTAATACCACTGGAAAATACAGATATTTGCATTACAATTCATAACTGTAGCAAAATTACAATTATGAAGTACAAAAAAATAATTTATGGCTAGGGGCCAGCAAAACACGAGGAACTGTATTAAATTGTATTACCATATAAATTCCATTATTAAAGGGTCACAGCATTAGGAAGGTTGAGAACCACTACTGAAAGTAACAGCATCCCAACTACTCTCCTAACTCTGGTCTTGTCTCTTCCAGTGTAGCCTTTTCACGGGTACTGTGATTAATTTTTAGAATACTGATCTTTATCTGCTTAAAATATAACAAACGCAACTCATTACCTTTCAGGCTGAAGTTCCTCCTCTTTAACATATATTTCCTCTAATGTGGTCCTTTTTGCAAAATACCCAAATCTCTTAATTTTCTAAAGACTTCTACAACAAAAATAATCATGTCTGGGGTGGGGTGGGGTGGGGGTTTCCACTGTTTTGGAGGCTTGGTCGATGAGAGGAAGATAGCGTTCAGGTTAATTCATTGTAGGTCTGAGAGGGATAATCTGTTTTAGATTCCTCTCCCTGGCATGAAGATGGCTAGATTCTTCTTCTGTCTTCTATTTCCTCTTTCTTCAAAGTTCATCTGTGCATTCACATTTCCCGTTTATATAAAAGATGATTTTCTAAAATATATTGGAATTTGGGATGGACTATCTCTACTTCAAATGGCTGCATCCTGACTGATTACATATTTAGTGTACTATTTCCATGAAGACTATATGCTTAAGTATTGAAATGAGCTTGGCAGTTCATCTTATGAACAAGGGAGGCACAACTCAGTCTATACAATCCCTTGGTTGTCAAGAGTTAATGCCTTTCTCACAGTAATCTCAACATCTCCCAGAGCTATAACTCATTTCAGCCCCAATTCTGGTCCAAATGTCATCTCAATTAGGCAAGGGTGGGATTTGGGGTACCTGGGGTAATCCTTCCTGGTACCAAATTATAAATCTGTGAAATTACCTGCTTCTGGGATGTAAAGGTAGGGTAAGCATAAGGTAGCTGTTCCCAACCTAAACGAAAAAGTGGGAAGGACAAAAGAGGTGCTTGCTTGCGTGAATTTCAGTAGGTCAGGTCTCATCCCATTTCACAGTTTGAGAAATAACTTCTTTGGCTTGATGCTCTGCCCTCCAGGCTTGTCCTCAGCCTTTACCAAGACAACCCATGCGATGGACACAGCAAATCTCAAATTGTTCTGAAGCAGGCCGTTCTTTCACACATCCATGCTGTGCACAATTTGTTCTCTCCAGGCATCAAGGGGCCCTTCTTTTTCTGATCACTGTGGCACATAACTGTAGTTATTGAGTCATGGGTGGAGTTTTAGCTCCACATCTGAGAAGTTTTCTTTGACCCATTCCTGCATCTGCCCCAGGAGAAGGAGCTTCCTGGTTTGTGAGAGGTATTTCTAGTACCTGTGCAGCTGTCAGGGTAGACACTATCCTGATTAAAACTGCCTATGCTCCTGCTCCCCCTTTAGAATGGGCAATTCTTGAATTCAGGTACCAGAACTTCTTGATTTTGTCTTCACCACAAAGGACTGGATAATTTTTAATGCTTCATTTTCTTAGTGGATTGTCAAATGCACAAAGGACCCTTTCCTGAATACCCACAGTATACAGAGTTAGGTTTTCCACTCTTGAAAAGAGAAGGGAGAATGAAAATCTATATAAGTCATTATGGACAGCTTATGTCACATGTTTAAGATCTGGAGGGGGGACCCTTAGCCACAGGTACTGACACCTCACAGTTTTTTTTTTTTTTTTTTTTAGCTTATTGGACATTAGCTGACTTTATATAACAGCATAGTGAAAAAGCACATCTACAAATGCCATGCTTCAGCACATAGAATATATGTGATCTCAGCTAGTATATTTCCCTCTCCTGTGCTTCTGTTTCCTTAGGTGGAACCCAAGGCTACCACACAAAATTAGTGTGGGAAACTCCATGTGTTCATAGCTGCCAAATGGTAGCCAGTATTCAGAGATAGGCAAAGCTTAACTAGGCATTCTAGCACCTACTGCTGCTGAATCTTGCTTGTCTGGCCTAGAACAAGATTTAAGAAAAGCAAGTTTCACTCTTGACCTGTTCATGGCATGACTTCAGTAAAGACTTCAGTATGTGGGAGGGAGGTGGGTCTCGAAATTGCCAGTGGTACTAGGTATGAAGCAATGCCAGCTCCATATGATGGCAAGGTTCATGGTTTGAAGGAGAGTACCCTGGGTTCCAACTCTGTTCTTCCTTATGGACCAAGACCTCTCTCTTTCTGGCTCTTTCTCCTGAGTAAGAGGCAAGTGAGGTCAGAGGATGCTTGAATTCCTGTGAGCATCCTCTATGAGTAGTACCTCATCACTATGCTATTGATTCGAGACTGGTATCCAGAGAAGCCTTTGTGTGCTTCTGAAAAATTTCTCAAAGCCCTTGCAAAGTGGCACTATATGGGAAATTACAATATTGGACAGTAGCCAGGAGGAAGAGAGTACACACCTTACATGGGACTAAAATGTCCCTGTGGTTCAGAGAAAGGAGATTCAGAGAAGAAGGTAAAATCAGTGCCTTTGCTGCAGCCAAATTTCCATCTCAATGCTGCGTGCCTGCAACTTTATGCCCAGCACTGGATCACACAGGGTGGCATTGCATTGGAAGCAAAGCAAATGGGTTGTTGCAAATCAAATCTGGACCTGGAGGGTGGCAAATGCCTACCTAGCTAAGAGGACCTTGGTTCCTGATTTGAGAACTATGAAAATCCAAGTTTGACAATTGCATTGAGCGTCTGAAAGGGGCTCTGTTTACTGTCTTGCTCTTGTCCCAATCCTTGACCCATAGATGTTCATTTCATGTCCAGGCCTGTCTGTAAAGCGACAGCCACACACTGGCTTCCTGTTCTTAAAAAGTAAGCATGGCAACATGCCATTTCACGGGAAGCACTGAGCTGTGCTACTCCATGAACTTCTTATGACTAAAAAATCAAGAAAGAAACCTTAACACGCGCCTGCAAGCCTAAGAACAGGCTGGGGGTAAACAGCAGACAGAGCATTTCCTACCCTTGACAGAGACCAGAACTTTCTGTCTCCTGCCAAACTTGATGCCAACGTCACTTGCTCTCTACTCAGGGCTTGTTTCTCTTAATGAAACGGCAATCGGGCCAGTGTAACATTACTTAGCGATTTATTAGTGATTATTGATTTTCAGTTGTGGTTTCCCAGGGTTGTGGGATGGAGCAAATCGAAGGTATCCTGCTGTTGGAGCTCTATCAATTTGCTTGAGGCCAGGGAGCTCAGATGAGAGTAGCTCATCTGTGGCCAATGGCACTTGGAGATGAATGAGCTGGGGCCTTATAATGGGTCTGGACTACAATATACTCTATCATTTGGCCTAAGGACACCTTAGATAAAATAGTGCAGAAAGTTTTGTGTGGAATATTTGACAAGCTGTGAGAAAGTCAAAATGAAGCCTCCAGGATTTTGAAGCATCACCGTTCTTGTGGCAGAGAATTGTTCTCTTATTATAAAACACTTCCTGAGTGTCTACTAGACCCCGGAAGAGAATTAGTGCTTGACTATAGCACTCCAAGTACGAGATTGCAGTTGTTCATCACAAGCGAGGTGGTCAGACACATTAAGTTATAAGGTTACCCACTTAATATTAGCAATCTATGGTATAAGAAAAGCAGTATTTTCACTTTAGAGCCAAACAAGATCAATAAGGTCAAGTATATTATAGAAGCAGGTAAAACAGACACATGTCACCTGCATTTGTTTACGTATCTCACACTTAGGACCTTATGAAGTTTTCCTATGGCAAATTTACAGAGAGCAGACTAATTTGGGTTTAATTCTCAGGCAGATTAGTACAGCAAATGGGTGAAAGAAAACCAAGGGTTATTATCACATTCTGGTCTCTTTTCCGAAATGGCCTGAAGGAGAGTGGTAAAGTGAATTGCCCTTCTGGGGTAGAGTTGAAATCAGAAGTGTTAGAGACCTACTTCTTATAGAAGGGGAAATGGTCTCTAAAGGATGCACTCCTGGGCAGCAGCGATTGGCCTTGCATGCTGTCGTAGAACATATTATAACAATTTCTTCAAATCCACAGGTCCAAGCCTTAAACCTTAATGCGTCAAAACATGACTTTATTTGGAAATGAGGTCACTAGTCATGTAATTAGTTAGGACAAGCTTATTCAGTAGTAACATGGGCCCTGACTGAATATGAGGAATGTCATTATAAAAAGAATATTGGGCAGAGGTATACATTCAAAAGAAAGGTATTTTAGAGACACAGGCATAAGATGGTCACCTATGAAAAAAATGTATAGCACCCTCTCAGAGTATAGTACACCTGGACCTTAAATCATTAATAATCCAAGAGCTAAGAATATAGCCTTGTGGCAATTTTTGGTATTCAAAGATCATTATGCTTAATCTATACTCATCAAGAAAACTGTTTCCATGTTACGTTCTGTCCTACATGTACTTTATGCTTATGGTAACTAGTGGGATTTCAATGCATACTATCAAACTTCTAAAAGAATTAAGTACCGACAAAAATATATTCTTATAGTGTTATGCCAAAATGCCTTTAAAATCTGTATATGTATCCCTCTTTTTTTAAAAATAAAGTTGTGAGAGAGAGAGAGAGAGAGAGAGAGAGACAGAGACAGAGACAGAGAGAGAGACAGAGAGAGACAGAGAGAGACAGAGAGAGAAACTAAAGATGGTCACCTACGAGCCAAGCAGAGAGAGAACAGACGTTTCCCACATATTCTTCTGGATGAACCAATACCCACCGCCAGTGCCTTAGTAATAGACATCTGACCTCCAACAACTAAAAGTCAATAAATGTCTAAGCTTCTCAGTCTATAGAATTTTGTTACAGAAGTCAAAACAAGCAAAAATACTAGTTAACTGGGTGCCTCCAAGAAACACATTTATAAAGTGAGATTTGCATGCCTGGAGAAGAATGCCTGCATGAGGCTCTGGGACTGGGCACAAAGCTTGAGGTTCTTCATGCCTCAGCACACAGGCACACTTGCTAAGCTTGGCAGGATAATCCTTTTTATTAAGACAGTCAGAGTAAGTGTCTCCCCAGGGCTGGTGCACTAGCTCCCTTGTGCACTGACAGACTGAAGAAATGATTCCACCAAATTTAAGATTATTGAAGCAATGAGTTTACAGGGTAAATTATGGGAACATAGGTGAGAGGTTCCTTACAGGAGTACAAGTCACTCAGAGGCAGCCACTTTATTGGAAGCTATAGCCCTGCGTCTTCAAGCCCTGCACAACTTGAAGGCAACTAGGTCGGTGTCTATTCCAAGCATTTTTACATTGTTTCATTGTTTCTGCTGATATAACTAACCATGAGGAGGGGCCATGTGAATCTTTTTAATTGTATTAATTAATTAATTACTTTGTGTGTGTGTGTGTGTGCATGCGAGTGTGCCTACACATGTGTGCTCTAGTGTTACAGCATGTATCCGGAAATTATAGGAGAAGGTGGAAATCAATTCACTCATTCTGCCATATGGGCTCAAGGGATCAAACTCAGTTTCCCTGGCTTGGCACTAAGAACTATTATCTGGGGCACCATCTCACAGATGTCTTGGGAATCTTTGAACTTTCTTAGCTTCCTGAGCCTTGTGACTTTGAGGAGTTTCTGGAGTCTTATATTTTGTGTGTTCTATGCTCCTTCATCCAGAAAAGGATTCTTCCAATTACAAGGAAATGGCTAAACAACACCCATAAATGAAGTATCCACACGGCAGGGATAGATCCCAGAGTAGAGTCAACAGCACCGTGTTTCTTCTTTCTCATGAAGACTGACCTAGTACTACCATTGTTGAATGTCTGTCCACGAGCAATGGAACAGAATGCAGAATCCTCAAGAGGTTTAACTAGAAAGAAGGCCAAAATGTGGAAGCCTCAGTCCTTCTTAGAGAAAAAGAAAGAAAAAGAAAAAGAAAGAAACAAAAATCATGTATCCATCATATATTAATATGTAACAAATTTTGTAAGCTATAATAATATATTATAATGTAAATAAATTTTAAAAATAAATATAAGAATTCTAAAACAAAAATAGAAAAGAAAAAATGGTCAAACTAGGCACTTAGTGATTGTAAATATTATGCCCTTTGACTTTGAAAGGGGCAAATATTAGTCTTTATTATTAATGATGCCTATAACAGATATGAATTTACCTTTCATGTGAATGGTGGCTTCATTGTCACCATTGTGCCAGCACCTACAAAATGCCAGATCGACCCATTAACATTGTGCTATTCTCCACACAGTATTCCCTCAGATCAAGTGGCACACTTCCTGGTAAAGGAGGTATTATAATAAGAGACACTAGACTCACTGGCATTACCTTGTTTGTACCAAAGTACTCAGAATTAGCATGCCTAATAGACTAATTTGTTGAAGGCTTATATCTAAGAAGTCATCATGAATGGCATTACACCATGAGTTTGTATTGCTGTCTCATGGGACCCAGCAAACACACAGATATCACTGTAGTGGACTGAATAAGAATGACCACCATAGGCTCATATATTTGAATGCTTCACCACCAAGGAATGGCACTATTTGAAATGCTTAGAAAGATTAGAAGATGTCCTCCTGTCTGTCTGTCTGTCTGTCTGTCTGTCTGTCTGCCTGCCTGCCTGCCTCCTGCCTGCCTGCCTGCCTGCCTGTCTGTCTGTCTGTCTGTCTATCTATCTATCTATCTATCTATCTATCTATCTATCTATCTATCTATCTATCTATCTATCTATCTCCCTCCCTCCTTGCAGATCAAGGTGTAGCTCTCAGATACTGGTTCAGCACCTACATGCATGCTTCCATGTTCTCTGCCATGATGATAATGAACTAAACCTCTGAAACTGTAAGCCAGCCAATTAAATGCTGTTGATGAACACTTAGGTTGGTTTAATAACTTAGCTATTGTGACTAGTTCTGTAATAAACATTGTTGTGCAGTTGTCTCTGTGATACATTGATTTAGTGTGCTTTGGGTAAATATACAGGAGTGATATAGTTGATTTCTGAAGAGACTTCATACTGACTTATATAGTGGTGTCTGTGTTTCTTTCCCTACTAGAAGTGAATATGAATTTCTATTTCATCTACATCCTCACTAGGACTTTCATTAGCTTTCTTAATTATTGTAACTCTGATGAAGGTGAGATGGGATCTCAATGCAGTTTTAATTTATTTTTGTTTTCTGATGACAAATGAGGTTGGATTTTTTTTGTGAATTTAGTAGCCATTTATATTTTATCTTCTGAGAATTGTCTGTTCATTTCATTAGCCAACTTATTAATTGGGTTGTTTGATTACTTGGTTGTTTTATAAAAATTTAGAATAATATTCATTTTAAATTTTATTATAAAAATATGTATCTAATATTTTTATTTTATGTGTATGAGTGTTTGCCCTGGACATGCTTATATGTCCATGCATTGTGTGTGTGTGTGTGTGTGTGTGTGTGTGTGTGTGCTGCTTGTGGAGTCTAGAAGAGTGCATTGGTTCCCCAGGAGTTAGAGTTACAGAAACTTGTGTGCTGTCGCACGGGTGCTGGGAATCGAACCTGGGGCCTCTGTAAGAGCAATTAGTGTTGTTCATTGAGCCATCTCTCTAACCAAAAATTTTGCCCTTTTAGTTCTTTATACAGTTTAGATATTAGTCCTCTGCCAGTTCTATAGTTAGCAAATATTTTTGCAATTTTGTAGGTTGTATCTTCTCCTGCTTGTTTCCTTTGTTTACAGAAGCTTTTTAATGTCATAAAATCTCACTTATCAATTGTTGGCATTATTCCTTGAACAACTGCTTTTTCTTTTTTTCAGAATGTCCTTTCCTATATTTTGAATTTTTTCCTATTTATTTCTTGAAAAGCTTCAGAGTTTCAGTTTTAAGTCTTATCAAGTTGGAGTTGATTTTTGTACAGGGTGAGATAAGCATCTAGTTCATTTTTCTATAAGTAGATATCAAGTTTCCCCAGCACCGTTTGTTGAAGATGCTGTATCTTTTCACTAATGTATGTTTTGGCTGGCGCTTTACATTCTTTGATTTATATTCTATTCCATTGATATATTTCTGGTTTTGCGTTAGTACCATGCTGATTCTTTGTTAATAGAGGCCTTTAAACTTCATATGTTACTTTGGTGTGTGTGTGTGTGTGTGTGTGCGTGTGTGTGTAGGGGCACACTTGTGCACATGTGTGTTTCGGTCCGAAGTCAACCTTCAGTGTCATTCCTCAGAAGCCATCCACCTTGGGTTTTTGTTGTCATTGTCATCTAGGCTAGGGCAGTTCTATCATTGGCATGGAGCTCACTCCCCTCAAATGTATCTGCTTTACACCTTCAAACTTCTGCCTAAATTACTCTTCAACAAGCACATTTTTTGCCTGTCTTTGCTTCCCCAGTTCTGTAGTTACACACACACACACACACACACACACACAGAGAGAGAGAGAGAGAGAGAGAGAGAGAGAGAGAGAGAGAGAGAGAGAGAGAGAAAGAGAGAGAGAGAGAAAGAGAGAGAGAGAGTGCACTACCATGCATTTTTTTTTTCTTTTTCACTTGAGTACTTGGGATCAAATTCAAGGCCTACTGCCTGTGCATTAATCATTTTACCAGCTGAGCCATCTTCCCATATGTTACATTCTTGTATTGACTTCCCGGGCAACAGAAATGTTGGAGATAAGAGTAGCCCTCAGGAGTTGGGATGTGCTGTACTTGGCAAGCATAGTTTGTGTGATATAAGGCCCATGAGTAGAAAGCACATTAGAATGTAGGGCTATGTTTCTTGTGGGGATGTAGAAAAGTGTGCTTGAAAGGTCACTGGATGTTTCAGCCTTAGAATCTGGAGGTGGAACAGCTTGAGGTGTGGGGAAAGTAACTGTGGACCAGGACACTCTTACTTAAAGAAGGTAAAGCATTGGAGAAGACAGTACAGAATGGGCTACAAGATCAAGGGAATATATTAGCCATCTGCTGGGGAGAGAGCAACTCTACCTCCGCTGAAACTGGAGAGAAAGAAGGGAAAAGGGGCAAGAAAGTCTATGAGGATGTAGAGGAGGCTGGGAAGATGGAAATCTCCAGCTGAAGTTTTTGTCTCAAACCCTGAGCTCTGGCTGCTGCTGGTATAGTTGGGGTGAGTGGGAGGCTGGAACTAGAGAAGGCTCATGGGGAAGGCTCAGGACAGCTGCTGTTCAGAATTCCAGAGGGATCGAGTTGGGCAGAGCACCTGCCCTACCTGACTATAGGGGTAGACATCTGCAGCCTTAGTACAGAGTCTGGAGATGTTGTTTGACTGCAGAGTCGATGGTCCAGTTGCAAACAGAATTGCAGCAAATGTACATATACCCTCCATTTGACCCACATTTAGCTTTCCTTCGTAGTGTTCCCCTCAAACACAACCCCTTCCTACCTTCAAACTTCTGCCTAAATTGCTCCTCGTGTAAGCAACAACTGGTCTTAGATCCCCCAGGCCACAACCCACATTCTTCAAATCGCAGCCCAAAGCCCCACCTCTAAGAAGCTATCTTTGTGATTAATACCGACCATTCCCCAACCTCTCAGTAGCAGCCCGAGACTGTCCCTCTTATCCAATGCACTCCTGTAATGTTTGCTGCTTTCCAAATTTAGCCAGGGCCAGAAGACATAAGTGCCTGTCCTAGGGCTCTGTTAGGGTGGCATTCCCAAAGGGCAGAGGTGACCCCACTTTCTCTTTCTGACCCTTTGTACTTCACAGTAGGCAAGCAAAATATCTCAGTATCCTTGAAGATCAGTAGTGTCAGAGAGCCCCAGGCCACTCCAGGGCTTCTTAAGATTAGTCATCTTTAGAAAGTCAGGGGAAATGCACATTTTAAGATGATAGATGCAATGCATCGCGGAGCTACAGTTTTATGGAAAAATCAATCTAGTAGGAGTTGTTTTCAGATCTTCAATACATTTTTCTTTAAAGTTCAAAAACCAAACCAAACCCAACCAACCAACCAACCAAACAAACAAACAAAACAACAGAAAAACAGAAAGTCAAGAAAGCCTTCAGTTCACACAGGAGACCCATGCAGAACTTTTTGTCTATGGTACAAGTGTGTTTCTGCACATTTTTTCTAGATAGAAGTTTCATAACTTTGGAGGGAGATCTTCAAAAACCTCTATTATTCTCCAACCTTTCTTGATACAGCTCACCTTCGGTCAAAAAGCATGTCTAGATCTTCAAATGTTTGCTACTCCCATGTCTTTAGGCCACCATCAAGACGTTTTGGTCATAGACATGTACATTGAACCAGAATTCAATCTATTATCCATATTATCCAATCAAAAGGATGAAATTAATGGGAGGAGCCTCCAGGTTTATGACTCCTATGAAAATTAAAAAATTTGAACCTGTTGAACTTGTAAGGCCTTTAAAAATCTGTAAAGGGTAGTATTTCTAGAAATGTGTTCTAGAGTATAAGACTTTCACCAGATGTGGATAGATACCTATTCAGAGAAACAAAGGTTCTGACATCTAAAATAATTTGGAGGTATAGATTATTCTGGGAGTGCTTACCCAGTACATGTTAGGTTCCAAGTCCAATCTACCAAAATAAGAGCTAGGAGATTAAATATTGTTATAGTACTGTTTTCAGCAAGACTTCTTAGGACTTTTACTTTCAATATATGTTTGGAATTTTCTGGAGATATGGTAAACATTTTTTCCCAGCTATAGTTACAAAAAATTCCTTTGTAAAATGTCAGGCAGAAGTTGAATTTCAAAGACTTGTCTTCTCAGTGGTCTAATTCAACTTACCCAATACAAAGGTGACAGTAGAAATTCAAAAGACGAGTCTTATCCAAGCTCATCTCAAACATTCGTTATTAAAGGTGAAACAGGATGGTTCCAGAATCTCTCAGCAAAGGTGTTGTCCAGTGCAATGTTATATCCAGTGTAGATCTCGAATCTTCCCCTGGATATTCCCTGGGATCTTGTTAGAAACTTGGTGTTAGTCTCATTCCTCACCTTGCCAATCTAGAATCTGCATTTGAACCAGCTTACTGGGACACTGGCTGACATGTTCAAGCAAGACAAGGCAGCATCATTTACTTATTTCCAGTGTTCTGTTGTCTAGGCTCTAGGCATAGATTGGAAGCCACATCATGAGATTTGGGATATTCTATTTAGTCCTCATCTAAGCAGAGAACTCATCTGGATTTAGAAACCTTCTTAGGGATGAGTAAAGAGTAAGGCATGGCTCTCTCCTAAGGTGTTCCTACCTAAGCTTCCATGCATACATTCTATGAACAGACTCACCTGTACACCATGGATGTGCTACATACCATTGGGAACACCTATGCTTGCTTCTTGACTCAGGCAGGGTTCTCCAGAGAAACATACAGATACATTTAAAGGTTTGTACAACTGTGTAGCAGGCATGTTTAAAAATTGTTGAGCAGGAGGCTAGCTGGGAACTCAGACAAAAAAAATGATCCTTTAGTTATAAGGCAGACATTTTTCTTTCTCAGAGAATTCAGGGCTTATTTTTAAAGTCTTAAGTGGACCAGTTAAGAATAGCCAAACTGGTAAGGGGACTATCCCTTTTGTAGTTAGTATCTGCAGTTGCAGATACCAACAAAACCATAACCATGTCTACATTTATGTTTGATGGGTTCACTGGGTACCAGGACATGACTAAGTTGAGACACAGTCCTGAGTATCACATTCACATCAACATTACAGTAGCCCTACAATTAGCTCCATTTTACTGTTGATGAAACTGAGGTGCTCAGAGGGTAAAAAAATCCAAACAAAGACAGAGGCTAGCCAGTGACAAAGGCAGAACCAAGAATTTCAAGTAGTTCTTGCGACTTGGCCAGGCTATATCTATAAATGACGTAGCCACTGATAGCCTAATGTCTAAGGGTAGTCACACCTGGAATCTGGTTCTGGGACTAATACACTTCCCCATGCCAAGATCTTCCACTGACAGAGATGCTTCCTAAAGTCAGCACAGATTTGATATCCATTTGAGCAAGAATCCTTCCTGCCCAAGAAAGCTTATTACATGTTTCTGAGGCATGTGTGCTCAGTCCTGTTAGATGGATGAGGTAGTCTCACTGCAAGTTTGAGAAGTGAAGTCTCCAGACCCCTATGTTTCAAGACTGCACATGCACTTTCTGAACATCTTTAACATTGGCCTCCTTCTCAAATACATGCACATGTGGACCCTAACCCAAGACTATGGGTTGCTGATTTCTAAATCAACTTCCATACCGACATTAGCCTATAAAGCGCTATACTTTCATGGGTTTCTAAACTTAGATGAAGTCAGGCTGAGAAGTGATTATATAGCTGACCCCTTGGGCCTGACGTGAGACTCTCTATAGATACTTTAGCATGGCGACATCCTGAAAAACATGACTAACATCAAATTTAGAAAGAAAAGCTGTATTGGGCAGGACAATTTGGGTAGACTAACACTGGAAGTCTCAGAAAGATAAGATGAGAAACCTGGGTTCTTATTCTTGTACTTAGCCCACAAGGCTTCCATAAGATGGGCCCTAAGAATATACACAGAGTTCTACAGAGTAGCAAACATTTTTCCAAAATTTATTCTTTTTTATTTTTCTTTCTTTTTCTTTTTTTTAAGCAGCAACAACATTTTTATTCACGTGAACTGTTAAAAATGACCATCTATACCAGTGTCAAGTGAGCGTGGGAGAGGAAGGCAGGGCAGAGCAGGGCAAGGAAGGAATTCCCCTCTACTGCTAATAAAGCTCCAGGTTCATCCCATCGTGGATTTCATAATCTCCCAGATACACGTGGTCTTTAAAAATCGTGTACCACTTTTTAAGAATGATCTTATTCCAGCGGGTGCCAGTTTGAACCGCTATTAGTTTCTTCAAGTCGCTGATGGTGTCATCGGTGCTGCACTTAATGCTGACTTTTTTTCCTAGACGGTCATTGCAAACCACCTCAATCATTGTGGCTGGAGCTCCAAGGTCCTCGAACCTATCGACGACACAACTTGTAGCTCGAACGCTGAACCCTCCTATTTTATTTTTCTATAAATTCTACAAATGTAGTCATGTGGCAATTCTTAGAATAATTGTTGGCTATATGCTAGACATTGGAAGTAGAATAGTGACCAAGATCAAATTCATTTCTGTTTTTCTGATGTTTGCTATGTAGCAGGGAGCAGAGACTAGAAACACAAATCTCCAAGAGTAGAATATGGAAGCAGGAATGTTTCTCCTAGTGGATTCTACTGCAGCTCTGAAGGAGAGGGGCACCACATACAAAACTATGGTTAGAACAATATGCAGGAGAGACATTTGAGCATTGATGTCTTATTTTTCAACTATGGGCTTTCTAGATCTCTGATATTGCCCCATTATTTCTCCCCCTATTATTATCTATTACTACCTGGGTTGCTGAATATTTTTAATTATTTGCCCAGAGAACTTAACCAATGACCAGATCCTACACTGGCTTCCTTCAGTGAAATTAGGCAACAAAATTGAGGCCCTTGGCAAGTTAGAGAGAAGACCATACCATGGACAATTTCCTGGCACATATGACTGGGGCCAGATCAGGGAAACTCAAAAGGAGAGATGCTGTAGATGTTGCTGTGTTTGGGTTTGAAAGAAGAGGGAATTGAATCAACCAAACTTGGGTCTTTCCTATGTTCATGCAACCTGTTTTAAAAGTTATGCAAGTGAAGTCTAGAAAGGAAAGAATGTGACTCCTCCAAAATCATTTGGCTTTGAAGGGCTTTGGAAAAAGTCAGGACCCCACATTTAGTGTCCCCAGTATTAGGTCGTCTGCGGAGAATGAAGGACCATCAGTCAGAAAGAAGCAGCGAACATGCTGATTTATTGCACTGAATTAGGCAGTATGTATTGAGATGACCCCTCGAAGGCATTCCAAGTATGGGCAGAAATGCTGCTCATGACTACAGAATTCAGAATTGACATGCCACCCCTGTGCCTTCTACTGGTGTGACCCTTCCTGAAAATTATCTTTACATATTTTTGATATGATGGGTAAGGCCCTTTAAAGGTTAGCCTTATCCCCTGTCTATCTTTGTACCAAACACTGTGGGATTATCTCAGGACATCTCTGTGACTTCCTTGTATGAGATGGTTGGTGGGTACTCTTACATTCCAACAGAAAAACCAGAAATCCCAGGTTAGAGCTGTGCTTGAAGACACTTACTCCCTGGGCTAGGTTCTTGGGTTTTTTCTGCCAGTGCTTTATGCTTTTCTATAAAGTAGGGCTCAGGCTCTGCTGCATTCCCAGAATTTGGGCAGAGTCCACTACTTTGCCCAACTTTCTCAGGCTGCAACCTATTCACTCTTTTGAAGCACAAAGTTTATTCTTCCAGGAGCTCACCTGATGTCTCTTCTATACTAGTAGCAGGATACTAAGATCCACTCTGCCACTGGGCCTGGTTCACACTTTCTGTTCCTCACATGTAGAATAGGCAGATTTCAGGTCCGCAGCACGCTAATAAACTTCCCTGTAATTTTGAACCAGCCCTTGCAAGAATTGATGGCCCATTGTCACTACCCAGAAATTCTTAGCAGTCCATCATAAGTTGTCTGGACCATTCCAGGGCTAAATTTGGCAAGTGAGGAATCCTAGGAATTTTTTAGGCTCTCATATTCCACCTTGTTATTTTAGGGTCCAGGGAAGAAGGGGCGGAATCTGTGAAATTTTATCCTCAGCCTCTATACTGGGGCTGAAGGAGGGGCAGCCTCTTCCCCATCCTAACCCTAGCCTTCTCCTTCACCATCATGCCCACCAGGACCACAAGAAGTTTCTGCTATGACAAAACATAGGAAAATTTGCAAGGATAACCTGGTTTGTTCATCTCTGTTCTGGTCATATAGACATCTATTTTCTAAAGACTGCCCTCTGACTCTGTTCATCTTCATCCAGTCTCCCTTCGTGGGCTGTAGCTCTTCCAGGTCCTTGGTGGGCATGCAATAGTAAGCTAGGGAGAGTGGATGGATTATATTTGTTGTCCCTGCAGTATGGTTTAATGCTATGGCAGGACTGGGATCCTCTTTAGAGCCATGATGCATTTTATCAAAATCCTGTGTTCATCCAAGCCAGGCCAGAGGCCTGCCTATGCCTAGTGATTCATCTCTCATACAGTGTCCCGGTGTTACAGGTTTCTGAATGAGTCACAGGCCTATTTCTATCTAGAAGAAGTGCTCTTAGGATGACTCAGAGCAAAGCCCAATTCTGTATCTTCTGCTAACCTGCAGGGAGTGAAGGACCTGCCACCATGGCTCCTTTGGCACCCAGTGGGAAAGCTCTGGAAGCTTCCATTCGAGTCAGCCTGTGACCAGAACAGTCACTTCTGACTGGACAATGGACCCTTGGAAACCAGGCACTAGAGGAACAGCATCTTCACCAGGAGAACCTTGGAGAGGGATTCTGAGTGAGCCATCGTCAGCTTACAGAGTCAGCCAGAGGAAACCTCCCACCTGGCTTGGCACTGAACATGCTGCTTCTGAGGGTCTTGGGTAAAATGCTGGGTCCTCCCTGGCCCACTGGTATCTTGGGAGGCTAATTACAGGACCTGGCAAATGGGATATCACTCTTTTGAAGGAGGCTGTCCCTTTCACTGCAGCATACCCCTAAGCCTGTTGTACAGGTCACAGTAGTTGTTCGGGAAAAGTACTTGGTATTTAAACTGAGGGTAAAGACTGCTGACGGTTCCATGGCTTCTAGTGTTGTGGATGAAGAGACAGGCTCAAATATGTTGTCAGCACCAGCCTACACATAAATTCGGTCCTGGGTTTGGGGTCCCTTTTCAGATCAATCATGGTTGCTCAGTTATGCACCAGAGTCATCTGGACATGGCTGACTAAGAAATGGTAGGGGAGGAAGGAGATGTAGGATGGAACAGAGAAGGGTTAATAGAGGAGATGGGAGGGCAGGTATGGTGAGGCAAATAGAGAAGAGTGCCTTTGATGCCTTCTAAAGAATTCAAATTCTAGGATTAAGCATAAATCACAATCAATTTCTAGATAAGACATACCTTGAAAGACAGATTGGTGGCTTGCATGTTCGTTGCACCTAAACTTTAATTAAATCCTTTAAAATAAAAACTGGCCCTGCATTCTACTAATTGGCCCAATCTGGTGAAAGAAGGCCTGTCTAAGACTGTGGTGATTGTGTGTTAATAACCTTTAATTCTGCACTCCCATCCAACTCTTTATTACACATTCAAGACATGTGTGGCACAGAGCCAGTCACTACAAGTGTAAAGAAACGTAATCTCCACAGACTGTCCCTGCCCCTATCTTGGCCAACTGTCTGTACCCTGAGTTCACTGGGACCATTTGAGGCTATTCTCCTTTCCAGAAGCAAAGATCTGGGAGTTCTTGTGTTTGCTGTAGTGGGCACATTGAAGGCTCTTCAAGTTAATAAGGAACATGGCTAATGATGTGTGGAGATGTTACTTCCCAGTGCTGGCTGGCAGTATTTCACATGGCTTGTGAAGAGTTGGGAGACACAACAATGGTCCCTTCCTTTGTGGTTCCATTCAGAGAAATCAGGGCTTGTAGCCAGTGAGCTCATGAGCCCCATCTCTTTGTCAGACTATAGTTCTTGGAATAGCCATAAGGTTTCTTAAGAGTCTCTACTATTTAGAGACCCTGGCCAGCTTCTGTCCCTTTGGTCCTTGTGTGTACCTATCATTCCAGAGGGTAGGCATCTAGCCCTCAGGAGTATCATCATGCCAACACTTACACAGGATTCCCAGAGCTATAATCTACAGGGACGATAAGAGAAGCTGTTTGTGGGAGTAGTGGCATAGAGCCTTATTCCTACTCTGTGAAGGACATTCACTCTTATTTTCAACTTGGATACCTCTATAAACTATGTTGCTTTGCAGAGGAAGTGGTGAAGAACTGAATTAGATGTAGTGAGGAACCAAACCACTGCATTTTTCTGATATTACTGTTCAATCTTACCAGGAAATTTTCACTGGTGAAGGAAACTGGTTAGTGAAATGGGTGTCAAGAAAATAGTGTCTGAGTCTTCAAGGGACAACAGTAGATATGCTTTCGGTCACTCAGCAAAAGTGCAATGGATACAATCAGTAGAACCAGTAGGGCCGTCTGACTTGGTAGTTATGGAGATAGAAGTCCTTGAAGTATCATTTGCTTGGTGCTACAAGAAGCACTGAGCAGCCAAGACAAGAGGGTGATTACATTTTCTAGAGTGCAAGCTGCTAGACAAGTAACAGCATCACAGGGAAGAGGTGTTGGAACTGAGTTTTAAGGAAGTAGCAGGATTTCCTGGGAGGAGAATCACAGAGCATAATTGATCTAAGTACTTCCAGTAGACTGAGAACAAGCAGAGATTTTATCCCTCTTGACTAATTTGACACCCACATGGAGGTTGTGATCAGGGTCCGACAATGGAGAACCCCAAATGCCTATCTGAATAAGGAAAGAATCAGGAACACTCAAGAAATCTAGAAGCCTGAAAACTGATAGCACACACACACACACACACACACACACACACACACACACACACACTCATACTTAAGAACATATTTGTGTCTACCTCAGAACTCATAACCTAAAGGTCTTAATATCCAAAGTGATAAGTTTCGAAGTGGAGCCTGGGAGAATTTAGATGAAGCCACGAAAGTGTGGATCTATGATATAACTTGTTAGAAGAGAGAGGAGCACACACGATTTCTACCTGTAAAAGAGCAGTGAGAAGTGAGACATCTGACATGAAGACATCTATCACCATGTATTCACGACTCTTCTGCTGTCATGACCAAAATGACTTATGATTGAAGAAGTTTATTTGGCTCACAGTTCAGAGGATAAGAGTCTATCATGTCAAGGAAGCATGGCAGAGGCAGGAAACATAGTGCCAGGAGCAGGATATTGAAAACAAAACTGGGGTGGGGGGGGGAGTGCGGTATGGCTTTAACCTCTCAAACTCACCTCCGGTGATATGCTACCACCAGCAAGGCCACACATTGTTCTAAACCTCCCCAAACAGCACCACCAACAGGGGACAAAGTATTCAAATGTCTGAGCCTATAGGGAGACATTTTTTGGTGGAAATCACCATAAACAAGGAAGCAAATTTTTGGCACCTGACTCTTGGGCTTCCTAACCTCCAGAATTGTGAGAAATGAATCTTTGTTGTTTCACCACCCAGTCTGAATGCAAAATGTAAAATTTTAACATTTATTTATTTATGTGTGTGTGCATATGTGCATGTGTGCACCTATAGATATATAGGGATATATATAACACACACATGTACACTCAGGCATACATGCATCAATGTTCACATACATACATATGTGAATAGATTGACACATCCTTAGTTGGGTGCCTGTGCCCAGAAACACACTCAGATGCATACCCCCTACAAATACCCATGCACACAGATGTGCACAAACAATATATACACAGCATTGTGTGAACTTATCTTGGGGAGACATAAACAGATAAAACATGAAGAACAGAGCAGACTAAAGATTACATATTAGTCCAACTTGGCAAATCAATGAGTTCATTGAACTTACTTACAAAGTATGGACAAAGAGGTAACTGGGCATGTTTGGTTGACTCCAGTGTGGCTGTGTCACCAAAAGTCTCACCCTACTAGATAACTTTCTCAAAGTTGCATAAGTGGAAAGCATCCTCGGGTTTGCTTTCTACCCTCTATTATTCTAGCATCTCCCAGGATTCCATGTAGCTTGAAGAGAACTACAGGGATCTTAGCAGAAGGTGCATAAAGGTATAGCTAAAAACTCAGGTGCGGGTCCAATGACCCTTTCCAACCCCTCCTATAAGGTAACCCCAACAAGCTCAAACTTGACTGGCTCTTTTGGGTAGTCAGACTGTTCTTCTTAAGATGGTAATAGCTGCTATGCTTGGAAACAGCGTTCTACAGTACATGGTTAGCCCTCTTCCCTGATACCATAAATTTCTATGCTCCCGAGAAATTAAAGGCTCCAGTTCCTAAACAGAAGTAAAGTGTAGAATAGACTCTCATTGTCCTAGTTACTGCATAATCTAAGAGTGTCACAAAGGCCGCGAAAAATTATGTTCTGAGATTTCTAGATAGGACATCAATTCTTTGTGAAGACAGATCAAAATCTATTCTTTCCTCTCTGCTTGTACTTCCCCATCCCCACTGGCCCTACTATGAACGGACAAGAAAGGAACACACGATGAAGGCAGGGAAGCAGGCAATGGTAATCCCAGAGTAAAGGGAAGAAGGCAACCCTAAATTTTGCCTATAGGAAAAGTTCCACACATATATGTGTGTGTGCATATCCATGTGAGGTTGTTACTGAGATTGTGAGTGTGCATATGCAAGTGTGTGAGAACACAATTGAAAGTGATATAAACCCAGGAATGAAGACAGATACAGATTCACAAGGAAGAAGCCCAAGGCGGCAGCCATGTCGTGAAGAAGTAGCACCTGGGCCCTGATCTGAGAGGCAGTATTACCTGGCACATATCCAGGTCCTGCTGCTTGCTGCCTGTACCACTTTCTGAGTCTTCCAAGCTTCACTTTTAAAATGGGATCAATGGGAAGTACAACTTGTTCTAGCAGACTGGAATCCTGCCAGGCATGCCAGCCCCATCCCTGTGGCTTGGGGTAAGTCCATTCTTTCCTCTGCCATCGTTTCTGTACCCCTAGAACTTGTGAAAATGAAACAGATGGCATAATTGTACCCCTGTGAAAGAGAGGAGTGAATTTTGAGGTATCTGAAGTGTCATTATATCCATTCCATTCTATACGAGTGGCACAGATATAGCACATGCCAAATCTGGCCCTATGCTATGGGCAGGGTATGGACACTTAGGTAGTGGGCATGATCAAAGTATACCCCTGTTTTTAGATGCTGACACGTTAGCCAGGGAGCTAGGTTATATAGAGCTGACTCAATAAATATGTGGTCTTTTAGGGTTCTCTGTTCTGAGGCTTCTGAGATAAGGTGGCCACTGTCAGGTCCTTTAGCCATACCCAGAAAATTCAAGATGTCACCCTCCTACCATGTCCAGAATGGTGATTTATCCCACTTACAAAATCATATTTGCCACTAAGCCCTCTGTCCCCACATCTGGTACTAAAGGCGCTGACCTTCTTCTAACAGGGACACAGAATGTGAGTGTCAGTAGCAGGAGGTGTCAGAATGGAAACAAGAGCTGGAGTGATTCAAGGAAGGGCCATGAGCCAAGGGACACAGGTGGCCTCTAAACACTGGAAAAGGAGAGGAACCAGATTCTGCCTTCTAGCCTCCAGAAGGAATGCAGCCTGCTAGTGACCTGATTTTAGTTCAGTGTGACCCACTTCAGACTTCTGATATGCAGAACAGTAGAGCATGAATGTGTGCTGCTTTAAGCTATCAAGTTAGTGGTGATTTGCTGGGGCAGCTTTAAGACACAGATACAAAGAAACTGTACTTAAGCTCCTATACGTGTCTACAAATTGTCTCATTTAGTTCACAGAGCTATTTTTATGGCTTTCAGGAGCTCTTCTTGTAATGGCCATTTTACAGATGAGGCTCACTGAGGTACAGCCTCTGTTTACCAAGCATAGATGTGCTAACACAAAGACCGTAAGTAGTAGGTCTTCTGGATTCTGTGTCCTCTGCTGCCTCCAACCCATTGAGAAGAACAAATTGCTAAGATTGGAGGGCAAATTTACAAGGGGTGCTTCCAGTACAAGAGAAGAAAGAAATTGATCTCAACCAAGGTAGATTTCTTCCCATCACTAGACCCTCTCAGGAGCCCAAGGCTCAGTTGGCATCGTGGTTCTCTAATGTTTGCTGATTTTAGCAATCATTCAATTTATAACATCCCTTTCTGGATGCTATTCCAAGCTTGGCCTGAATGCCTCTAAGTGTAGCCCTCACAGAACTGTTGAGTCTCAGAGGCATTGCTGTTTCATCTTATTTCTTGAAATCAAGGAATTCTTGAGTACCTGTGTTTCAGGGACCCAGAAGACCTGACAGCTGAGGCCAGAGCTTTTGCTAAAGGTCATCTGACTGGGTCTCTGTCATATTGGTAGATTGTAGGACTCCAAATTTCCAGTGGCTGGCTCTCTGTGTTGGCTAAGATCACTGGCCCTGATTTAGGAGGCAGAGATCCAATGAGACCTGATTCAACAGCAGGTGCAAGCAACACTTAAATTAGCCTCCTGGCATGGTAGCCAACATTACAAAGTGAATTTCTTCACTGACCCTGGAGAGACCCATGCCAGCATTGATCCAAGAGGCCTAATGTCCTAGCTACTTGGATTAGCACTGATGAGTTTCCAGCTTGTAACAAGGGTGGTGGCTAGGCATATCATCTTTATCTTTATAGGCTATCTCTAAGATATACCTAGAGAAGTGCAGGTTAGTGGCGGAAAATGGGTTCACTCACATCTGTGTCTTGCTCTTTCCTTTTGCTACCAGAATCTTTTTTGGGGCAATGGCAGTGATTTCTTATAACACCATTTAAATCAATGATCCTGTGAAGATTATAGTGGTTCTTGTCTCACGCTGTAGCTTTTCGGAAACCTTGCTGGATTTCCAGAGTGGCTAGGGCCTTCCTGGACTCAGATTGGAGAGGTTCAGTGCTGTGGGAGCCAGTTCTGGTAGCTCTGTTTCTCTTTCACAACCTTAGCTCTATCCTCAGAAGCCTCTGAACTCCAGCAGACCCCATTGTTAAGTAGAATGGGGTGGATCCTGTTCCATCAAGAACTCAGTCTGGTGAAGAGGAGATAGGGAGAGATGAGGCCTTCCAGGAACCCTGTGCTACCAAGAATTGTGAATTATGGCTGCAAAGCCTTTAGCTTCTGGGCAGAACTCTGTGAGGCAGGTCATGTCAACCCATTTTACAAGTAATTAAAGCTATACTGAAGACAGGTTGCCCAGTGCTGTTCAAATAGAAAGGAACTGACCAGTGATGAGAGTCTCAGAGTGTGGTACAAAGCCCATTGCTGTCATTACCCTCTTGTCCCAACTGCTTGAGGTTTCTTGTCTTGATTGTTCTTTGGGAGATTGGTTTCTGATTGACCTGAAATATATTTTTCTTCTCTCAGCTAGTTGTCTGTAAACGCCCCTCCCCCAATTCTGTAGCCCAGGCTGAGCTCCTGCTTCCACCTCTCAGGAGCTGAGCTTCGGGATCTGTCCCCTCATTCCCAGGCCTGACCTCGTGCTTGCTTTCTTGGTTTTGATTTTGGGGGTGTTACTCTTATGTGTTTGAATGTTTTGCCTATATGTATGCTTGCTCATCACTTTCATGCTTGGTGCACACAGAGAGCAGAAGAAAGTTTCAGGTTCCGTGGGAATGGACTTACAGATGTCTATGTAGATGCTGGAAATCAAATCTGGGTCCTCTGTAAGAGCAACAAGTGTTTTTAACTGCTGAGCCATCATCTCTTCAGCATGTGTAAACTCCTTAAATGAAGTTAGAGGCTACTTCACAAGAATAATCTTTAAAGAAATCATTGGGATATTATAACTTCCTGAGTATGTTCCATAAGCAGGATCATTTGGGGAATTTCAGAAATTCACATTGCTAGTTCATTCCTTACAAGGCCTAAAGCAGAGATTCTGTGAGTAAGACCAGCCAAGACTTGAAACATAATTTGTGGGCCTGATACAAAATTAAATATTGGCTTCTGTATTTGAAAAACAAAAGCATTAAAAATGTTAAGATGGCAAGAGTAGAGCAACAAGCTAAGTGCGGGGCAAAAGCACAAGGCCCTGTGCGATCGCCCAGGTGACAGACCCATGATGTCAGGCCTCTGCCTGTCAACTGTGTTGCCACAAGCACTTCAAGTGATTCTGATGCCTGCTGAAGTGTGAAAACTGCTGCACTAATGCTTTTTTAATCTTAAAGTGATGTCTGTTTGCCAAAGAGAATATCAGAAATAAAGACATTAGCAAAGGAGAAAATTAATTTATAAAAGAACAACAAGCAATCTGTACTCTTCCTTATAACCCCCTTTACAAGCATCCCTTAATTTATTGCTATTATTTACTCATACTGAAGATCTAAGCCAGGGCCTCCTGCATACCCCTGAGCTTTTCAGCAGCTTCTGCAGTTAGCGTTCATAGTGGCTATCCAGCTCCCCCAGATCCCATGGTCCTCATATCCCCTGCTCCCATTTTCTCCTGCACTTGAATTGCAAGCTGTTCACCTTTGCCATGTCAGTTACCCTGGCGTCCTGCCCCAGAGCTGCATAGCTAGAAACATGACTGCTCACTGGAGCATCCCTTGAACTGGTAATCATTCTTTTCTTCAATGTTCTGGGTAGAAAGAATGTTCCAGGCCCATTCAACTGTGTTCCTAGGAGGTCCCCAAGGCAATCTTATCTCCAGTTTTCCACAGTAGTAACAAAATCAGCAATATACACTGAATTGGCTTTTCTTATATATTCCTTTTCAGTATTTTCTCTCAATTTCTCCTTTCTTTCTTCTGTGACTACCTTAAAAGAAACCTGCCTTGGACTCCCTTTGGACTTCTTACACTTGGTCTATCTTGACACCCCTAATGCTTTTTTAAATTTTTTTCCACAATGGAAGCCAACAGTTAACTTAGCAACAGGGCCACAGATTATATGGAAATAAAAATATTTGTCTTCCACACATTGAGTTGAATCCTGGTTTTTTTCTTTTGTGAAGGTATATTATTACCGGCATCAAAGTTTTCTGTATGTAGATGAATTTTCCAGCACAGAAACTCTCAGAGGTAAAACTCATGTGTCAAAATGTTGAGCACTTTTAGCCAGGTATGATCATATTCACCTGTAATTCAAGCACTGGGAAGGATGAGATCTAGTCCAGCCTGGGCTACAGAGTGAGTTCCAGGATAGCCTTAGCTTCAGAGCCTAAGGTTTCCTTTTTGCATTTAAAAATTATCTTTTAAAAAGGATGTATTTATTTTATTTGTATGAATACACTGTAGCTGTCTTTAGACATATCATAAAAGGACATCAGATCCCATTACAGAAGGTTGTGAGCCACCATGTGGTTGCTGGGATTTGAACACAGGACCATCTGGAAGAGCAGTCAGTGACCTTAACCACTTAGCCATTTTTCCAGTCCTCCTTTTCCCACTTTTATTAGATATTTTATGTATTTACATTTCAAGTGTTATCCCCTTCCCTGGTTCCCTCCTCTCTCATCCCCCTCCCCCTGCTTCTATGAGGATGTTCCCTCTTCTACCCACCCACTGCCACCTCACTGGCATTTCCTTACACTGGGGAAATTGAACCTTCACAGGACCAAGGGCATCTCCTATTGGATACCAAAGGCCATCCTCTGCTACATATGCAGCTGGAGCCACTGGTCCCTCAATGTGTAATCTTTGGTTGGTGGTTTGGTCCCTGTGTCTGATAGGTTAATATTGTTGACCTTCCTATGGGGTTGCAAATACCTTCAGCTCCTTCAGTCCTTTCTCTAATTCCTCTATTGGGCCCTGTTCTCAGTCCAATGGTTGTCTGCTAGCATCCGCCTCTGTATTTGTCAGGTTCTGGCAGAGCCTCCCAGGAGACATCTTTATCAGGATCCTGTCAGCATGCACTTCTTGGTATCCACATAGTGTCTGGGTTTGGTGTCAGCAGATGGGATGGATCCCCAGATGGGTCAGTCTCTGGATGGCCTTTCCTTCAGTCTTTGCTCCACTCTTAGTTCCTGTCTTTCCTCCTGTGATTATTTTTACTCTTTTTAAGAAGGACTGAAGCAGCCACATTTTGGTCTTCTTTCTTCTGGAGCTTCATATGGTCTGTGAATTGTATCTTGGGTATTCCAAGCTTTTCCTGATAATATCCACTTATCAGTGGCTGCATACCATGTGTGTTCTTTTGTGACTGGGTTACCTCACTCAGGATATTTTTTGGTTCCATCCATTTGCCTAAGAATTTCAGAAAGTCATTGTTTCTGGTGGCTGAGTAGTACTCCATTGTGTAAATGTACCACACTTTCTGTATCCATTCTTCTGTTGAAGGGCATCTAGGTTCTTTCCAGCTTCTGTCTATTATAAATAAGGCTGCTATGAACATGGTGGAGCATGTGTCACTGTTATATGCTGGAGCATCTTTTGTGTCTATGCCCAGGAGTGGTCTAGCTGGATCCTGGGACTAGAAAAGACTGCCTCATTCTCTCCCTATTTATTCAATATAGTACTTGAAGTCTTAGCTAGAGCAATTAGACAACAAAAAGAGGTCAAAGAGATAAAATTGGAAAAGAAGAAGTCAAAATATCACTCTTCACAGATGATATAATAGTATACGTAAGTGACCCCAAAATTTTCACCAGAGAACTTCCAAACCTGATAAACACTTCAGCAAAGTGGCTGGATATAAAATTACCTCAAACAAATCAGTAGCCTTCCTCTACTCAAAGGATAAACCGGCTGAGAAATTAGGGAAACAACACCCTTCACAATAGTTACAAATAATACAAAATAACTTGATGCGACTCTAACCAAGCAAGTAAAAGATCTGTATGACAAGAACTTGAAGTCTCCAAAGAAAGAAATGAAAGAAGGTCTCAGAAGATGGAAAGATCTTTCTTGTCCATAGATTGGCAGAATTAACATAGTAAAAATGGCCATCTTGCTGAAAGTAATCTACAGATTCAATGCAATCCCCATCAAAATTTCAACTCAATTCTTTATAGAGTTGGAAAAAGCAATTTGCAAATTCATTTGGAATAGCAAAACAAAACAGGATGGTGAAAACTCTTCTCAACAATAAAAGAACCTCTGGGGGGAATCACCATCCCTAACCTCAAGCTGTATTACAGATCAATTGTAATAAAACAAAACAAAACAAAACAATACAAAAAAAAAAAAACCAAACTGCATGGTACTGGTACAGAAATAGGCAGGTAGATCAATGAAATAGAATTGAAGACTCAGTAATGAAGCTAAACAACTATGGTCACTTGATCTTTGACAAAGGAGCTAAAACCATACAGACAGCACTTTTGACAAATGGTGCTGGCTTTAGTGGCAGTCAGCATGCAGAAGAATGCAAATTGACCCATTCTTATATCCTTGTACAAAGCTCAAGTTCAAATGGATCAAAGATCTCCACATAAAACCAGGTACACGGAAACTAATAGAAGAGAAAGTGGGGAAGAACCTCAAACACATGGACACTCAGGAAAATTTCCTTAACAGAACACCAATGGCTCAGGCTCTAAGATCAGCTATTGACAAACAGGACCTCATAAAATTGCAAAGTTTCTTTAAGGCAAAGGACACTGTCAATAGGACAAAACAGCAACCAACAGATTGGGAAAAAGATCTTTACCAATCCTACATCTGATAGTGGGCTAGTATCCAATATATACAAAGAACTCAGAAAGTTGTATTTTGGAAAAAACAAATAACCCTATTAAAATGGGGTATGGAGCTAAACAAAGAATTCTCAATTGACGAATATCAAATGGCCACAATGCACCTAAAGAAATGTTCAGCATCTTTAGTCATCAGGGAAATGCAAATCAAAACAACACTGAGGTTCCACTTTAGATCAATCAGAATGTCTAAGATCAAAAACTCAAGTAACACTACATGCTGACGAGGATGTGAAGAAAAAGAAACACATCCTCCAGTTCTGATGGGATTGCAAGCTGGTACAACCACTCTGGAAATCAGTCTGGCGGTTACTCAGAAAATTGATTCTAAGTTTTTTTATTCCGCCTTCATTATGATTGTTATTGCATATAGTGCTCAGTCACATGTCCCACCGCACATTCCATGAACTCTGTGTTGAGAGGTCTGCCTCACCAACATGTCCCCATTCAACCTGCCTTCATAAATATTAAAGTTATATTGTAGGAACTTCCAGGACTTATTCTGGGTCATGCATGGACACATGTTGCTGCTGCTGCTGATGCCGCCGCCGGTGGTGGTGGACTGCAAATGAAAACACACTACATGGCTACCCCACCTAACTTGACCTCAGAGAACCTTAATTTGAAACCCTGCTTGGGTGTTCTTAAGGTCCTTTGTGATAGACCTCTGAAAGCCATGGAAGCCTGGAGGCCTGTGAAGGAAGGCCATCAAGCAAAGGAGAGCCGGGCTTGAGGGCAGCCTGGTCAAGTCAGTGATAATGGAGCAGGGATAGAGGGAGAGTCATTGTTTTCAGGTCCAAGCTTGCTTTCTGCAGACTCAGGAATATTCAACTAAGCCTTCTCTTGACAACATCCCCTATAAAGCCTCTTGTTCCTCCTTCTGTGCTGAGTCTTGTCATATTCACCACTCTGCAGAAACAGCTGGCCCTCGTTTCTGTCCTCACCCACACCTACCCTAGTGATTAACAGCACTTGTACCATTTAGCCAGCAGCCAAGAAAAATATGGGCCACTCCTTAAGCCAATCTCTCTACTCACAACCAAGCTTAGTGTTTCTAGCAGAGCCCAGCAATTTCCACCAGCCAGAGAAGAGCACTGACATTGCCCAGGTGACGGGCTGTGGAGGAGCAGAGCCTTGCTTTACCTGATACCTGCAGCTTGTGTACAATCTCTGGTTCTGGAGTCTTTCCTCAGAGGGCTCACATTCAAGGAGGGAGAAGACTTCTCCAGCAGTTCCTGAAAGGGCTTCACTATGTGGGCTGACAGGAGGAGTTCAGTGTCAAGAAAGCAAACATATGGAGAGGACATGTCCCTTCTGACATAACTTGTTTCTCTAGCTGAGGGAAAGTGTGTTTGGCCAAAAATCTTAGTTGTAGCCTAAGATTTCCAAACACAGATGAATGTGAGGGATGATTCCTAGCCTCCCAAGGCAGAAAAAACATAAAGGAAGGAATCCCAAGGGTGGGCTGGCTTTTTGCATATGTAAGTATGGTGGCATTCCATATAAAATCTTCCTTGGTACAGCTGCTCATTTTTTAGCTATCAGTGTAGCCCAAGTATGTGGTTGTTGTCGATTTCAATAGGTGCTGGGAAGCATAGCCATCAGGATCTCAGAAATATTCCACGGATTAGAGGAAGAGGAGGCTCTTGGCTGGGAAAGAGAGTGGCACTGAACCAGTCAAGGGCTGTGGGCACCAACCAGTATCCAGACCTTTGCTCTTCACAAAGTGCTCAAAGACAAGGCTAGAAGCTAAGCAGCCAGTAGAAAAGCTCCCTTCTAAGTTCAGGCCACTTGGAATTGGAGGAAATGTGTTGTCTGCCTTTGTTTCTGGAAAATGTAGGCACTATGCAGCTGGTTAATTAGCTCACTGGTTTCTTGTTTGCCACTGGTTTGGAACTGGTATGCTGCTGCTTGGAGGATGGGGGTTGGGAGAGGATGTGCAAGTCTAGCTGGCCTTAAAGTGCATGATGAAAGGTGTGTTCTGAAATTGGCAGAATATCCTGTTTTATTCATGAAGTACCTGGCTCAAAATAGAGTGAGAGTGCTTACATGTGGATGGCCAGGCGAGCTTGTAAGTGAGAAATAAAAACACTTCAGCTGCAGCATTTCCAACCCAACATCAAATGGGGGGCTTATGTAATTGTCACTTAGTCATAGTAATAAGTATATGACTTGCCAGGCTGATAGCAGAGCAGAGAAGGGAGGAGGAAGATTGGCTGAGTGAGAGCACTCTTTCCCAGCTCCCAGGGAAGCCAGGGGCTGACAGCATCCACCACTGCTCAGAAGTTGAAGAATCAGGGTTTGAGAGACAAGATGAGCCAGCTCCTCATTCTATCCTGGCTTAAGTGCACTTGGTAGTGGCTGTCAATAGGAACCCCCTCCCCCACATCCTCAAGATCAACCCTTTAGTTAAAAGTGAGAAAGGAGGATCTTTCTGACTGCTGCTGGAAGAGCCAGCTTGAGGGGTTCCCCCAAAGGTGCATCGGCCTAGAAGCAAATGCACTGAAATGCTCACACTGCCCTATAAGACGGGTTCTGGCTGCTCCCCTGGAGCTTTACCTAATTCCATCATAGACACAATCTAGCTTCTGAGCCAGAATCGTACTGTGGTGAAGAGATATTCAGGAATGAAAACACTACAAACCACAGAAACAGAAGAAAATGGCATTAATTATACTTTATGGCTCTGAACCAAATTCATTTGTTGATCTAAAATTGAGAGTTAGGAGAGGGAGAAAGGAAAGAGAAAGAAAAGAAGTGGAAGAGTGAAAAGAAAAAAAAATAGAGATTCAGTTGAGAAATACAAAACTGTGTGTGGCCAAAACTCTATTAATAGCCAGCAGGCAATTCACTGTCCAGAAGACGGGGTCCAGCCTCTCAGGCCAGAGCCTGCTTCACTCCTGTAGCTGTATGAACACAGGGAACTCAGTAGCCCTCTCTGAGCTTCAGTGGCCTCAACCCAAACATGGGGGAACACTGCACCATTAAAATTAGCTAATGATGGTGGAAGTGCCCCCGAAAAGCTGCAGAGGGGGGGGTGAGCACTGCATGGAGAGATGTGAAAACAAAACAGAACAAAGCCAGAGAGCAAGGCTACATCACTTTATTCTTCCCCACTTGCAGGTTTTATTATATCTGTTGCTAGAAATGTCTCCTTCTTCAGGTCTCAGAATAAACATCAGGTCCTAGGGTAAGCCTTCTCTGGTCCTGAGTCTGACAGCTTATATTGATGGTCAACTTGACAGAATATAGAAACACCTTGAACACAAATCTTTGAACATGTCTGTAAGAAAGTGTGGAGATTGTGTTAACTGAGGTGGGGATACCCAGTCTCTGTGGGTGGCAGCCATGGGGTCTTAGATTGAATGAAAAGGAGAAAATGAGCTGGGAACTTGAAGTCCTCACTTGCTGTTTCCTGGTTAGGAATGCTCCTGCCTCCATGCTGTTATGCCCGGATAGGCTACATCTTCCAACTTGTACTACAGAAGAAACCCTTCCTTTCGTATGTGGCTTCTGTTGGGTAATTTTGAAAAAGCAATGGGAAAACTAACTACAATGCCAAGCTAAGCCGACTTCTTTTGGTCCCTGTGCTTCTGTGTAATTTCTATTATGCTTTGTTGTTCTCCTTCCAGACTTTGCATCTCATTGTTAAGGGTTCTTCCTTCTTTACCTTTGAATGCCCTGCATCCAAGTCTAGGCCCTGTTGCTAAGTTGCTGCTCAAGGGAAGCTGAATGAATGGATGGCTCTACTACTCTCCAGAAGTCTCTACATCTCAGTGTCTGTATCTGTTAGGTGACAATGGCAATGTTGATCCTAGTGGTATCTCAGACTTAGAGTCATTTTTGTGTCTTTCCCACCTTTGGCAAAGTGATGGAGTAATCTGGGAGCAAAAGGAAGCTCAACAGGGGGAAGTAGAGAGAAAGACTGAGTCCACTAACTGAACTCTGCTGTGTACAATGGGAGTAGCATGTAGCATTTGCCATTAGTTGTCCTTTGGGGCTTGGAAGCTTGGGAGTTTGAAGGTTCTGCTTCCATTAAGGCTTTCCTCTGCCAAAGGCCTATTCTCTTGCAAATTCATTTTGACCAGAACGTAGAGAAAGAGAAAGGAAGGAATGTTATAATGACTTGCTTCAATTACTTTGAACTCCAAAGATAGTTTGTCAGCATCTTTGAGGGTTTCTTTAGGAAAAGATTGTTAGGAGAGAGAGAGGTCCTATTGCTCAGGAATGACCCAAAGTAGTAGCTTTAACACAACAAACATGAGGACCCATTTCACGGCTACCTTTGATGTCTGTGGAATACATTCTCCTGGATACCACATGTTCCTTTCATACTCTTCTCTCTGAACCAGCTTTCAGGTGTATTTAGGCTAGCAAAAACAAACAAATAAACAAACAAACAAACAAACAGCAACAACAACAATAAAACCCTGGCTGTAACAGTTCCCTTATTTCCAACCCTGACTTGCAGAATTGGAGCCCCTCCCCTGGCTTCATGTCTAGTATCTGCACCTCCTGGGTAGAGACTGTACTTGAGTACACACAAACTGCACTGTGGTCAAGGGCCTTGCTTTGGGGTTCGCTTTCTACTCCAGGGCATCACAGAAGGAACTACTAACCCATGGACACAGCAGCCTCTCTTTGACATGCACCGAGGGATCCAATCACAGAAAGAACTTGTAGGAAAATGACTGAAACCTTCCTTACAAGGATGGTGGCCTGCAACCTTTGCTTAGATTTCAGTTCTAAAATTTCCATTTTCTTTACTTTGCTACTAGCCAAGTGACCAGCTCAGCTTCGATGTTTCTACTCTAATTTTATTCTTTGTATGTTTTTGGACTCATTTAGATACTTCACCGTCTCAAACCCCCTCCAGAGGACACACAAACACATCGATGGGGAGAAAGAGTGGCATATGGGGTGAGGGGAGTACTTACAAGAAAGTAAGAACACACCTTCCAGGGAGGGAGGTCTGATTGAAGGAGTCTGAGCTTTGCTTGGTGTGAAAGAGAATGGGGTGTCTGAAGGAGGCAGTGGGAAAATGTTCTTGCTTGGGGTGGGGGTGAGCAGGTGAAGAGAACAATGGAGTTGTTTGCCACATTCCTCTGAAGGAAGTTACACTCTCAGAAGAGGAAGGAAGGAAGGAAGAAGGAACTGCAAACAGACAAAGGAGGGCCCTGGTTCAGACCTAAGGCTCCATGCTCCTTGGAGAACTAAAGTGCTTGGTTAGGCCAGTGCATTTGCAGCCCTGACTCCAAGTTTGGGCCTCAGCAGAAGAGCCCACACTTTGCCTCTAACACTGAGGTCGAAGATCTTTTTGGGACATTCCTGGTGAATACAGAAATTCAGCTGGCTCCCTCCTCCTGTAGGTTGGCTCTGGAGCTCAGCTCCATCCCCGTGCACTCATCTTCTCCTTTGAATTTTCAGGCAGCATCTCATGCATCCCAGGTTTGCCTGGAACTAGCTAAATAGACAGGATGAACCCTTGCCTTCTGATCTTCCTGCTTCTATCTGCCAAATTCTGGAATCACAGATTTCTTGAAGGTTTTTGTCATGCTGTTTGCTCCCTGGCTCTCTAGACTCATACACCCTTCTGGTTAGTAGAGCAAATACTACCTCCTTCACGAAGCCGTCTTAAATTTCCCCAATGGTAATGAATCACATTCTGCTTTATTTCCAGGAGAGATGTACCTTTATTATATGCAGCCTTTCATTCTTCTGTGTACATTCACTTTTTCTAATTACACCAGCATGCTTAGAGGGGTAATTCATATAATATCAGAAAAGCAAAGAGAAACCCCATCTATAATTCTCTCTTCCAGAAATGTCTGTTGCTAACAATTGTCATAGTTCTGTACATGAGTCGGTTGCTGAATGTAAGTGTACTTATCCTGGTTTTGTTTTTCTATCCTCCACTTCTTTGAGTGTCCTGAAAGTAAGGTCTATTGCTGACAATTTTTCTTCATTTTCCTTCAGAAGGGTACTTTGTGAGCTATAGACTCCTGGATGACAGTCTTTTTAAAGGATGCCATTCCGTCTGGTTTCCATGGTTTCTGATGAGAAATATGCGGTTGTTCTCTTTCCTCTTATGGGGAGCATGACATTGTACCTTGTTTTAAGTTTTTCCTTGGTCTTTAGTTTTCAGAAGGTTGTAATTATTTTGGTACATAATAGAAAAATATTGTCTTGTTTGGAGTCCATTCAGTTTTGTGAAAATCTAGATTTTCTGTTACTCGTCACTTCCTCAGGTCTGCGGGGTCTAATCACTTCAGGGTTTGATTCTATGAATATTGATTCTTCTCACTGTTTTTGAGGCTCTCAAATTTTTTCCAGTAAAATTTTCTTTCTTTCTTTCTTTCTTTTTTGACTGAGAAAATTTGATTGTGGTTTAAGTTCACTGATTCTCCTGTTGTTTCAAAAACACATTGGAGCATGTCAGGAGAAATGCTTGCTTCTATGATTGCGTTATTCAGATAAAATATGTAGTTCCTTTTATAGCTTCCATTTCTTCAATAAGATTGTCTATATTGTTATTTGCTTCAAGCATGCTTATAATTGATTGCTAAATTATTTTTGTAATCGTTGTTTTGAAATCTTGTTAGATATTTTCACCATCTGATTTGCTTCACTGTTTGTAGATTGTCATGACAAGTGATTTGATTATATCTTGGATACTTTGGTTGTTGCATTATGTAGTGAAACTTCTTATTTTATTTAAATGTATTGTACTAAGCCTTATCTGACATATTTTGTTAGGCTAAGAGGATGCTTCTTTGTACACATCTTGGGATACATCAAGCAAAGTGAGAACCTAGAAACCCAAACACTGCACTGTGCCATGGCTCCCACGGTTTCTAGCAAGTGTACTTTCTCTTCTTAGTCTTTCAGAGTCTGCCTATGTTTGCCTTACATATGAGATTATTCTGGCTGAACTTATAAAAATATAGAAACTCTGCCTCCCTCATTGTGAAGGAGGTACTAATATTATGCCCATATTTTCATATTAACTGAGGGTTGAGCAACTCACATGTATACTAAATGCCAAACTCTGAGATAGAACTCAGAGCCACTGACTCATAGTTCTGAGTTGAGTCTGTGACACAAACCTTAGCTTCATACATCCCATATTTTCTTGATGCAGAATAAAATGTGAGTAGGCCAGGTTGTAATCAAGCAGACAATGAGAGGGTGAAAAGGAGAAAAAGAGGAAAAGGAGGAGGAGGAAGAGGAGGAGGAGGTAGAGGAGGAGGAGGAGGAAGAAAACAATGAATTTGGTGTCATTAAATATGCTCAGGGTAGGCAATGGACATAAGATACCAAATAAGGGAACATTTGTCCCTAACATGGTGGCTTTTGTGGTAGGTTTCAGATTAGTTTGCCCATGCCATCTCAGGGCAGAAAATAGAAGTTCTCTCATGTTCATGTTTGTGGGCAAATGACTTTAATATTTATCTCTTAGTAGATGGTCCTGGTTAATTAGATGAATAGATATGGGTGGGCAGATACTAGTAAGAACCATATGAGTGTTAGTATATCTATCTGGTCTTTCTCTTTCTCTTTGTACAACTGTAGATAGATTTGGTGGGTGTGGTGAGAAGGATACAGGGTTGGTTTCTGATGTTCACTGTCTCTTTGTGCTTTTGAAAGCCTTTGTTCATTTCTCATCACCTTAAAACTTGATTTCTATAATCATTATTATCTCTAGTATATAGGTGAGGCCACCAGGCTGCACATAAGTGAAGTGACTTACTAAAAGTTCTATAGCTCTTCCATGATTGAGATGTCCCTCAAGGCTTCAATTCTGAGTCATCAACACCCAGATAAATGCCTGAGACACAGTTAAGGCAGAACATAAGGCAGAACTCTCTGTTGTCCTCGGAGCCCCAGCTCAGTTGAGCACAGAATCTAAGAAAGATCTGGAACCATTGAGGCGTCTCAACTCTCGATTGTGGGAAGAAAGCCTAGGATAAAGAAAGAAAATGGTGAGGAAAGAAGCCAGTTAACCTGACTTGGAACTTGTTGATACCTACACCCTTGTTTCTATATAGGCCAAGGATGGATATGGGACTGGCATTAGCCAGAAGTAATATTATCTGGTATAACAGTGGCACCTATGATCTACAGATGGGATCTCAGGCCATCTCCTCTCTGATGCTCTGGACATGTGTAGATAGGCCCTTAACAATTGTTTCTTCCTGCCTTGTATGATACCTTTTGAGTAGGATTAAACTGGTGACTTCATGCTAATTACAAGGCTTCAATTACAGGGTCTCAAGACAGTAGCAGAGCAGAATATCTCCTGTCATATCTTTTTAGAGTCATCCGAGCTTATATATGTGCTGCTAAATGGAACTATTGCTGTTGGATAAGGTTCTTAATAAACTGTCCAATAGTCTGAACAGGGAGCCACCCAGAAAACTCAATACGGATGACTCATCTGGCTCTTTAACAAGGAGGCTCTGTGTAGCACCCAACAACCTCTGAATTTGTTGAATGCACAAATACACACACACACACACACACAAACACACAGACACACACAGACACACACACACACGGTGGGGGAGGGTGGAAAGAAAATTTTTGTTGTGTTTCTCTCTGACAGGACTCTATGGTCATTTCCACTAAACAAAACAAAACAAAATCCAGAAACAAAGTCCCGCAAGCCAGGGAGGGAGGAGGTATGGAGGAGAATGGGGAAAGGATAGGTGGGTAGATGGGCAACAGAAAGCTGATGGGACTCAGAACACTCCTGGAACTCTGCAGCCCATCTACATACATTTTTCTCAGACAAGAGGGTTGAATTCCTGCCTGGTTTCTCATGCTCTCCATAGAGTCTCCTCATTTACATGCTGCTGTAGAGCTGCAATACTTTTGAAGACAATCATTAGTCTCCAAAGCTCTTCTGATTGGCCCAGCCTGGTGAAATCAGATGCCAGCTGTACTACCCTGTCCCCAAGGCCAGCTTGCTAGGCTTCCTTTCCCTTTGTTGGAAATAGCTCCTGTGCTCCATCCCATGGAGAATGCTGCCATCCCAAGGAAGAGACTACCCCCAGTTGCTTGCTTTGCATTCTCAGTGGTTGCTGGTGTAACTGGAGCCCATTCTAGGCTTCTTTTTTCCTCCTAAGATTATGGCTTACTCTCCACAATTCCCTTGCTACCAGTATTGGAATCCAAGCTCAATAACAACACTGTCAGTGTAACAAAGTCACTGTCATTCCAGATTCTCAGCTCTATTCAGACTCATTCTTATGTACCTGCTGGTCTGCTACTGCTGCTGGTGGACTTGGCTTTTGAAGGGCTTTCTGTGTATTGAGAGCAGAATACTTCCAGTAGCCACATGCTTCAGTTACAAAGCTAAATAACCTTTGCTGACCTGGGTCTAAGCCTGAACCTCAGTAGGAGGCACAAGATGTTTTCAAAGCATACCTTAACCTTTAATGACTATATGCACCTCTCTCTCTCTCTCTCTCTCTCTCTCTCTCTCTCTCTCTCTCTCTCTCTCTCTCTCTCTCTCTCCCTCCATTCATCTCTCCCTCCCTCCCTGCCTCTTTCCTTCTCTTTTTTGTAGACCCATACTAGTCTGAAACTCAGTCTCAGGATGACTTTGAACTTGTGGCAAGCCACAGGATCCCAAGTACTGGAATTTCAGGTATGGGCCACCACACTAGGCTTTCCATGATTTAGCCTTGATAGACTCCCTAGGAAACACACATAACAGAAATAGCTGTGGATCTGGAGCCACACAGAGAGATAGATGGTTGTTTGGCTGTAAGCTGTCCCATACTAGGTTTGTGAACTTAAGCAAAGCACAAACACCCCATGAGCCCTACATTCTTCACCTAAAATGGGGGTGTGACAGTCCCTATTTTATAGAGTAAATGTGAGAACTAAGGCAATGACTGTCTGCGAGCTCAAGGCCTTCCTGTACCCACCTTTTGAACTTCAGTTCTTGCTAATTGGCCCCAGAAGAGTGAGTGCCCAAGGGTAGACCTCCCAGGGAGAGCTTCAGAACCAGCTGGAAAGGCCAGCACTGAAGAAGAGGGGCAGGGCTAAAGCAGGTAGGCTGAATGGCAGGGAGGAGAGACTACAGGGGACATTTTTGTGTCAATCTTGTTCTTTCCTTTCTATACAGAATGGGCCAGCAGTTGAGTGTAAAGCTAGTCAGCTCTCTTAAAACTCAGAAGTTCCATTGCTTGTAGTGTGTTCTCCCTAAGTAGGAGGTAGGCCAAGGGAATTGGATTCTTAGTCTTAAATATCTTTGTCACTTAACACACTAAGTATGTTCCAACTTGGCTTTTGGTCTTCTGCTATTGAAACACATGCTGGGTCCATTTACTTCCTTTGAAGTAGCTAGTGATATATATTCTCAGTGTTCTAGCTATGTCAGATGACATTGCTTGGCTTCAAAATGTGTCTGTCTACAGACATTCCCAGATCTAGAATGTAAGGGGCTCCTTGTACCTCAGGAGACATACTGACATTTAGCCACCCAGACTTTTAATACTGCTTCTGTGGGTCAATGTCTCTTATCTTTTCCCAACAAGGCACACATGTGTCACACCCCCACCTCCCCACACCATATATAAGAAACTTACCAAATGCTATGAAGATTGTTTCAGGTCTTTAGGATGTCTGGTTCTGTAGTTTGTAGCAGGTTCAGGCAGCTGTGTTCCAGCTGGAGGGTACATTCTATTGGGTGATACCTCAAGTAGGCCACAGAGAATTCTGGACATTTTCCCATTCATTTTGGTATCCAAAAACAAATAAATTCCATGAAAACATTTGACTCAACTTATGATGGCCATGGAAATAACACAAAATGACAGTTTGGAGGTTCAAAAAGTAACCTCTCAAGGCATCGATGTACTGAGTCATAGAAACATCAACGTCACCTCATATCACTCAAAAGGATATTTTTTTTAAAGAAAAAATGATACTTAGGAGTAATTGGATGAGAAAAGACCCTGGGTTATCCAGGGCATCCTCAAAGGTAATAGCTTGTCTCCTGAGAAAATGAAAAAGGCTGAATGACAGTCATTAGTGGGGATGGAGGGAGATGTATGAGTGTAAAGGCCATAATCCAAAGAATGCTGGCAGCCACCAGGGGTTGGAAAAGGCAGAGAACAGAACTCTGCATAATCCTCCATACAATCCTGACCCAGTTGCTTAGAGTTGAGCTCAGGACATCCAGTAATCACCCTCCCATGGAACTATATGTTCAATCCTTCTGCCTTGGTCTCTGAGCCCCCTCCACTCAAGCAAATGCCCCTCTGTCTGTAGGTTGGAACTATGACTCCTTACCAAGGTAGAATGAATGCTGCTGCATTGCATGTCCTGTGCGGTCACAGGGCCTGGAGGCTCTACTGACCTTTAGTTCTGGCCTCAAGCTTCTGTGGGCAGGATCATCAGGGTCCTCTGCTCTCTGTCCTCGTACTTCTGCCTGACTTCCCATAGCATGACTCTTCTGCTGAGCACTCTCTACCCTTCTATCCAGCCACTTACCTTCCTGCTATCTGTTGCCTTCTCAACAATTCCTCACTTGCCACAATAACATATACTTCAGTATCATCAACATGAATGTAAGAACCAGTTTCTTTCTGCTTCTCCCAGGGCTATATATTCCACAGCCGAACCAAGATCAGAGCACCATTTTGTAAGCATCTATCTTGGTGGACATTCTCTCTGGTCTTGGGCTGTGTCACATACCTAGCAGAAAGCTGGGGTTTAGGGAACCCAAGACTAATCCATCCTTCTCAGTGTCCCCAATGCCACTACCACACTAGCACTGTGCTAGCCAGGCAGAAAGACAGAAGATTCTCTTGCTCATTTTAAGATTTCCTGAGACACCAACTGTCCTATGAAAGATCAGCATCTTCCCATTCAAGATCTCAGTGAGTAAAGCTCTAGCAAAAGCTTTAAGCCAAAAAAGAGCCAAAAAAGTCTTGGCTCTGAATAACAAAGCTGACCTTCACCTTGTCATTACACCCAAACTGACTTTCACTGACCCACTTAAAAATTTTCAGCTAAAATTCTTAAATGTTAAAAAGACCTGTGGTCACCTGACACGCAGTTTCCTACACAGACACAAGAGCATCCGTCAGGAATACTCTCTAATTGCCTTCATTTTACAGAGGAGTTCTGAGCCCTAGAGATGTGAAGTGCTTCTGTAAGGAAGGGCAGAATAGAGCTCCAAGCTAGACCCACATACAAAGCACTTGCCAGCCTGCTGGCTGAGGTTCCTCTGCTGTGATGGTAAATGGTATGATTTCAAGAACTACAGCCTAATGGCTTGTGGAAGATCAACAGACTGGTTGTGTGTGTGTGTGTGTGTGTGTGTGTGTTTGTGTGTGTGTGTCTGTGTGTCTGTGTCTCTGTGTGTGTGTGTGTGTGTTTGTGTGTGTGTATACGTGCTCACTCGTGCATGTGAGCACATGCATGTAAAGGTTGGAGATCAGCCTCTGTTGTCATTTGTATTGCTTTTGAGACAGGCTCTCACCACTGTGGGGCTTGTGAAGTACACTAAAGTGGCTGGCCGGTGAGTCCCAGAGATATGCCCAGCTCTGTCTCACCAGTGCTAGGATTACAAGTATGTATGCCCAATGCTATTCTTTCACATAGGTAGGTTGAAGTGATCAAAGTTGGGTCCTCGTGCTTCTGTGACAAGCACTTTGCCAATCCATTTATTGTCCCAGTTCAGCATCCTATCTTTTGAAGTCTCAATAAGGAAATGCCCAGAAAAAACCTCATGGGCAGATTTATGGTTCTTCCTTACTGTTGTGGAGTGGAAGGTTCTTAATTGAAATTACTTACCATTTGTTTGAAAACTTCACATTGGTCAAATCTACCTACCCCTCTATTTCATCCTCTATCCTCCCCACTACTTTTCCACTTCACCTGCTTCATTAAATCCCACCATTATTCAATATGTTACTTAATGCTGTCCATATGTTGTCATGACCACTGTGAGTTCACATTTAGAACTTCTCTTTGAGGCTCAAAAACACTAGTTTGTAATTGTCATGAACTATCTCCGGCTCCTTCACAGGAGCTTTATTTTTCACCTCCCACCACCCCTGTCCTAGTCCTAGAAGCTTCTTATAATAGATGGTGATTGGCCCAGGGATATATGAGTTAATATACAGGGAGTAAGAGACTGAGGAGTGAGCAGCCCTAAATGGAACACCTATTTCATGTCTCTTTCATATTTTCGAAGCCCTGAGTTATAATTAAATTCATTCTCAACTTGGCTTTGAAAGTGGCCCACAAGATGGCAGAGCATTTAGCCTTTTGGTAGCACTACTACCATTGACTGCTTCTCTGTGGGGATGCTGCTCTGCTTTCCCTTGCTTGAAGACTTGCCTCTTGCTAGCAGCATGGGGCCTCAAGGTTTAACTGGGTTCTTTCTTCCAGGCTGTTGCTCAACATTCTCATGGCTGTATTTGCTGATGTGTTTTCAGGATCCTTCTCAATCAGAGGCGCCAAATGCTATCATTTGTCTCCAGGTCTCTTATAGCATGGGGCACGTAGAGAGCTGATGTATAATAGGGGCAAAATATAGCAAGACTCACTCTTCCTTAATTCTGGGAATTCTGTTTCTAGTATTGCTGATTCCTTGCAGCCAAGGGCACTGGTTCTAGAAGACTTGGCTTAGGATGTCCCAGTGGGGTTCTCATATTGCTCCCTCTGATTTTTTTCTATTTGGCTAAGACTCCTGGGTGAGCATGAGGCTGCTCTGCATCACTCATATTTGACACTCCTATCTCATTTCTTCTCCTCTAGAGTGCGATCACATTGCCTAGACAGTTATATGTGTCCTGAACTCAAAGCATATACCCACTAACAGAGAACTGAAAGGGTAATATAACAACGTCCTTATGCAACAGCACTGTGTACAACAAATATACACGATGAAAAACTTAAAGAAATGTTGGTATGAATGTGTTCCTTCTGGAGGCTATGATTTACTGTGGTTTAAATATGTTTTGAGTAGCCCTCAAAAGGTGCATACAATTAACTTGATACTACTGCAAAGTGAATTTTTAAGGAGTGGTAAGACCTAGTGGGTGTAAAGAAGGATCACCAAGATCTCATCCTTAGAAGGGATTAATGTTGCTCAATGGAGACTTGGGTTAGTGCCAATAAAAATAGCAAATGCATCATTTCCCTTTTTTCTCTGCTTTGGGCATAACCTTCTTTACATCCTTATATCTGGCTGTCACCAAAACCTGTGCTTTGGTCATTCAGCCTTGAAATTCATGAACTAAGAAAACCCCTTTTATTATGAACTCAGCCACCTCCAGTATTACTTAATTGTAGTGATAAAAAGTAGCTGCTAAGATGGGAAAATGCTTTTGCTTTTCTAGATTCAGGCATTCCTTGACTTCTGGCTACATTACTTCAGTTTCTGTCTTGTCCTCACATGGCCTGCATCTCTTACAGGGATCCACATGATTATATTTAGAACTCACTTGATAATCTAGGATTGCATCTCCATTCCTAACTTAATTATTCATTACCTTAAAAGGTAATATTCGTGGGTTGTAGAATTTAATACATAGGCTGAGTTTTGAGGTGTTACCATTCAATCTACTATGTATTTCTAAGATCTGTCAGCAAGTCTGGCTATTGGCTGGCATGCTGAAGGAAACCCTGGACTCTCTTTTATGCTTACTATTGTACAAGACAGCATGACTTCCCTAAGGGTTTAGAAAGTGAGGCTCTAGTATAACAGTCATGGCTGCTTTATTTTCTTTTCTTTTCTTTTCTTTTTTTTTTTTGCTGTTAGGCTGCCAGTTGAATAGACCAGGAGGAAATACGGTATAGATAAAGTACAGTCAAAGACAGGAAAAGAGAACAAACTACCTATCTTTAAGTGACAGCAGATTGAGCCTAGGAAAGAACAAGGATTCATGATTTGACCTTTAGGTCTTGAAAGGAAAAGCAAATGCAGCAGGAGAGTAGAGTGTGCTTGATGCGACAACAGAGTATAATATGATTCAGAGTGCTACTCCAGAACACTGGAGCTCAGGACAGGAGGCAGACAGTCTACAGGGCACTGGAAGCCATGCAACTCTTTGTATATGTGGATCACATTGAACTTTATCTGCATGGATAGAGGGGCCTGTCTCTTAGAGGGCTTTCATTGCATTTTGTGGACCAGGAAGCAAAGCTCATGTGGGCTTGTCTTTGTCTTTCCAATTCAGCCACTTCGGAATCTATTTACGTTATTCATTTTACATCAAAAGAAAACCTTCCTGGTATTTTTCTTTTAGTTTTTGAAATTAAATTTATTTATTTTTTTGAGGGGATAGGGGACATTGTACATGTCATGGCATACATGTGGAGGTCAGGTAACAACCTTTGAAGATTAGATCTTTTTTTCTACCATGTTCGTTCTGGGGGTCATAACACCGGTCTCATGCTGTGTGGCAAGCACTTTGCAGACTGGCTTATCTTTCTAGCCCCATCAGGTTTGTGAAGTCTTTCCACTGCCTCCAGTGGAGGACTCCACAAGGTTAAAAACAACCTTATTCTTCTGCTCTAAAAAGGCTCTATAGTTCTTGAAAGTAAAAAGTGGTCCTTTCTGCTCTTTTGTATGTTGTGAATCACCTAGAAAGTGGTACTGTCACCCCAACTTCTGAGCTTACTTTGATTTGGAGCAGCAGCTTAGTCACTGGCTTTCACTGCCCTGGGTTGAGATGACTGTCATCTCTGCCCACCGCCACCCAGAGATTCCAGAGCAGAGGACCTGGGTAAAGGCTGAAGGCTGAAATTCTTGCAAGGAAACTGAGGGCCCTTTGTGTACTAACCCTACCTACCTCTCGTAAATATTTGTCTTTAATGCATCTTCTCATTATAGTCTCTCACACTTGTTCATCTGTTTGCAAAAGCCTTATGGATGATGCTACACCCATTATACATATATTTTGTGCACACTGGCCTCTTCTGAGACAAATCTTTCTCAGTCAAGTTTAGGAGCTATCTTGTTCAGAAAGCCTGTTCAGATTGATTTAGAACTTTAAAAATATCACCAATTCTTAAGAATTTCAGACAACATGCTTTTATCATATTTATTCCAATTCCTGCAAGATCTATCCCACATCCCTATACCCTCAAGGTTGTGCCATTTTAGTTTTTTATGACTTTATTTAACAAGCCATCAACACCAATTAGTGGAGCATTCACTAGAGAGTGGTCAGCCTACTAGAAATCCACAGTCTTAGGGCTGAGGGACTCTTGATCCCCTTCCATGCTAGATATTTACTGTCTTTATTTTTGTGGGGGCAACCATAATTGCTATGAGTTCATACATGACAGTTTTGTTATGTCCAGAAGATAGTGCTTTGCTCTGGTCCTCCTCAATCTCTGCTTCTGCCCATCTTTCCATCCCCTCTTTTTAAAGTGGTACCTGAGTTTTGCATGGAGAATGCTATCGATTTCCCATTTGTAGATGGGCATCCCACAGATTTGCATTTTTACCAATTGTGTGTTTCTGGATTAACTATGCATTTTTAAAAAGACCTTCTCTGATGAGGTCTGAGAGCTATGCTAATCTGTAAACAGAAAGATAAGAATTTCTGGGGCAGTCTGATGTTGTTAATACCCCTTGCCACACTGGTCATTATTGTAGTGCACAGGGTTTTACAAGTGGATAAAAAAATTGGTGACTCCCCACACCTAGAAGTCTGGTTAGCACTTTCCAGCATGATGAGAGATAGCCAGCAGGAGGAAGCTTCCACGTCAGTACTGGCTTCTCCATGGCCAATGTATATGATATTTTCAGTAATATGGTTTTGTCATGAAGTTCTGGTGGGCAACTAACAGAAATTACAATAGCTTGTGTCTGGACACTTCTTAGCAACAACTGAAGGTGGAACATTACCAGTGGCATGGAATTACAAGTACACACACACGCACACACACACACACACACACACACACACGCCCTTATAAAATACGTATCCATATGTCTTTTTCAAACACTTTAGTGCTATCTATTCTTCCCTTAATCCCCTGTTGTACTGTCACCTCCTAGCCCTCTCCTCACTTCCTAATCATTATGCCCTTCATATTCTTTGTGTAGAACTGGGTATTGTTGACACTGACCCTCTGATAAATTCACTCTTGTGGTAATTTGGCCATTGAATACTTTTCGGTTTGTGTTATCTCATATAGCCTGAAAAGCAGAGATCAACCCTTGATCCTTCTGTACTGTAATCTCTTCCAGGCAGTGTGAGTCCTAGAACACAGTAGATACTAACACATCATGATAAAGTGGTCTTGATTGGGCACCACAGTGACTCTTATTTCTACATGAGATACACCTAAGGATGAGGCTTGGGTTCATGCTCCACTTAGCTCCCATCCCCTGATTTCCCTCACTCCCTACTCCCACAACAAAGATTTCTTGGCCTGCATGCTCTACCCTAGGAAATTGGGAGCTTTAATCTGTCTAGATTCATCCTTAAAGTCTATTTACCATAGCCCATCTCAAGAAGGACCCTGGACTCTTCCCACTGATGATTGATTTTTAGAGACACGTGTATTGTCCTCTCTTAACCAGCGTGTTGCCTCTGTTTATATACCACATGGAGTGTGCCCAGCTCTTGTGTCTACTCCAATGTGTCCAGCTCTTGCTCCTACTTTGGTGCACCTCTTTGAGGGCTGTGGTTGCTTTGCTTAGAGGTTGATATGGTTGAATTGTATTTCTTGAACATGTGAACGTTGCTGGTCCTTGTGGTATGGCCTTGAAATCCCAGCTATTTAGGAGGTTGAGGCAGAGGATTTGGAGTTCAAGTCCTCCCTGGGCTAGAGAGTAAATTTAACATTAAACTAGGCAAAGTTTTAAGGCCCAGTGTTAAAATAAAAAGTAAAATTTAGGCTGAGACTCTAATTCAGTTATGGAACACTTGTCTAGCATGCATAGGGCATTGATTTCCATCCTTAGTAACACCAGCATGCGTGTGCGCATGCACACGCACACACTTATTTATATGTTGAAACATTGTCCCCAGTATGATAATATGTAGAAATGGTTTTTTTGGAAGGTAATTAGATGAGGCACATAATGGTGGAAATGTTTGGATTAGTGTCCTTACATATCAGAGAGTCAGTCTCTCTCCAGTCTTCTCTCTCCTCTTCCTTCTTCTCGTTCTCTTTCTGATACAGTGAGAGATGTCAGGATGAGGCTTGGGTTCATGTCAGCAAGCAGGACCTTGAGCTCTCTCTGTACTGCCAATGCCCAAAGCCTGGAGGTATGTCTCATTTCCAGTGCTCACTAGTAATCAAGACCACAGGGCTAGAAATAGAATTCGGGAGAGGAGAAGAAAGACTCACAGAATTTTGAGAGGTCAAGGAGGTACAACTGTGGAACCCTGGCAATGGCCTTATTAGGATAGAGGCGACAAATCACCACTTGTTAGCAGGCTTTCCATCCATCAAGAATGTGGGCATCTAGTGGTTAGCCATTTTGTGTTTCTCACAGCGTCGAGGTGTATGGCTGTAACCTTGACCAAGAAGGGACATAGAGTCCCATTATGCTCCTGGGTCCACATGTGGGAAGCACTGTCAAATGAAGTCCCTGTACAGAACCTATTCAGGTTGTTTCTCCTGCACTCCCATCACCAGCTTAGGGGCATGTGGGTCAGCAGAACACAGGGACTAGTTCATTGAGGTTAGGATGAACTTCTGCCCATACTTAGGATACTCCTTTGGAACCAATCTTCCCACAGATACCAACTACAGACTTCGGGGAAAAGCAAACCAAACAAAATAAAGCAATGCCTCACATGTGAAGGTACCAGAGAACTTTCTGAAGTACACACCCGCTTGGGGGCTGGGTGGGTAGAGAACAGACCCCAGGGAGCTGTTTTTCTTAAATTAAAATATACTTGTATCATATCTCTCCTTCCTTTTCTTCTCTCCAGCTCTTTCTGTGTTCCTTTCCCCTTAACCTCTCTCAAATGTGTGGCTTTTCATTGTTTAATTGCTCTTCATGTATTTAGAATGTACAAATACAACCTGCTCAGTTCCTATTATGCTACCTGTATGTATATGTTTTTAAGGCTAACCATTTGGATAAGCAATTGTGTCCTCTTCCCTGGGGAAGCCTTTCTTCTGCCCTCAATGTTACTTATTTCTTTGTCTAGGGTTGAGAGCCCATAAGGTTTTACTTGCCATGGTAGCATGCTTATTTGGGTGACCTTGTTTGCACAGTTGCTAGCCTGGGGTACTTGTAGCAGTGACTAAAGCTCCAGTGGAAATGTACAGGTCTTTAGATCTATGTTCAGGGCAATTTCAGCCACTGCTAAATGATGGCAATGCCACAGAGGAGAGCAAGTCAGAGAGAAGTCTAGACCTAAAGGACAGGCACTGGCGAATCTTTGGCTAACCCTGAATAGTATATGTGTGATAACTAGAGGGTTCAATTTATGAGACATGTGTAGGGGGCATACATGTGGAGGGCAGGTATTCATGTTATCCTCTAGCTCTTTACCTTCTTTTTGGGGCAAGAACTCCCACTAACCCTGGAACTCAGTGATTTGGTTAGCCTGGCTGACTTGGGTGCCCTACAGACCCACTTATCTCTACCCCCTATGACTGGTGTTACAGATGTGCAGTGCTGTATACCACCTTTTATGGATATGCAGAGCATCTGAACTCAGATCTTCATATTTACACAGCAAGACATTACTGCCTGGCTATCTCTTCAACCCCTGTGGAAGGCCGTACTGATGGCACTGACCTTCTTACATGTACCATATTGTGCACAACATGCCAACATGCTGGGAAACATTAGTCTGAGTTTTACATAAAGGAAAGTCTTGCAGCAGTGAGCTCAGAAAGAGTTAAAGAAAATTAAAATGACGTTGAGACCAGGGAAAAATGAGATGTGCAGTTGTTTGTTTCTGATCAAGACGGCCTACTCGATTCTGCACAAACTGAGCCTGGCTGCCGGGTGTATGAGAGGAGAAAGGGGAAAGACTGCATCCAAGATTTCTGTCTACTGTCCATGAGGGGCTGCTGGGGTTCCTGTCACCACCGAGGTGCCTGTGAGTGTTCCCAGGGCAAAGTCCAGGAATTCATGGTAGGTGGTGTGAAGCTCACAGTGAGAGTGCAGGGGGAAAGGTCGAACTTGCCATATGACTTTGGCGTGTGGCTTTTTACCTGTTGAGCCTCTGTTTTCTCACCTATGACAAGGAACGGAGTAGTCCTTGTAATACCCGTTTTAGAACATTCAGAATCCAGAACAAACTGTCTGTCCACAGCGCTTTTATCTTAAATTCTGCCTGACTGCACTAACCTGGCTAAAATTTAGAGCCCCAGGCAGTGCCTGCATTCAGGATGCTGATTCTCCCCTTGTACAACTGGCCTTCCTCTCCATGGCCAGTCCAGACTCAAACTCTTGGTACTTTTCTTGAGGGTACCTACATCTGACCCAGTCTTCCTGTTCCCAGATTCTCTTTGTTCCAAGGTCACCTTACAAGGTCAAAGCGTTGATCATCAGTGAAACACAGTGATGCACATACTGGGTCCTAGGGTTTTTTTTTCAATGGAATCAAGATCGAGTATTTTATCTCCTTGTGCTATATTAGAAAACTAAGGGTCATAGCGAGTGATCGGTTCAAGGTCACATGGATCACAGGTAGTTGAGCTGTGGCCCTTCACTTTGCCCTATTTAACCATCCATACTCTCTCCTCTAGAGCTCCTGCCTGCCTTTTCTCTTGAGCTCAGAACCCACGGGACAACGTAGGTGCCCTTTTTTCTGCTCTGTCACATTCCCACCAGTGCCACATAGTGTTAAGAATACTAAAAAGTTCATTTATGACAACACACACACACACACACACACAGTTTATTTATAAGGCTAAAATAAGTGCCTTTATTTTGAATCCCAGATTCTTTTCAGATAACATGATCTTCCGTGGCCCCAAAGAGGCTCCTGCCGACTAGGATGAACAAGCCTAGGTAATTGCCTCTTCTATGTGCAACCCAATTTGTTCAGGGAAATGAACACATTTGATGTAATCAATTAAAACCCTGAGAGTAGAGCAGCATATACAGGAAATGGAAAGTAAATTGAAGCCCTCTGCCCCACTTTGCCTTCCCAAATGCTCGTGTATCTGCCAAGCCAGGTAGCAATCTCTTTCTGCTTTGAGTCTGACTCTAATTTGTTAGGAGGCTGATCTGACAGGGTAATGGAGGGCCATGGCTTCCCAGCAGATATAGGCTTTTCTGGAAAAGGAGCTCCAGGAAGCTTTGTATATCCCTCTTTGTATATCCCTCTTTGTATATCCCTCTTTGTATATCCCTCTGTGTATATCCCTCTTTGTATATCCCTCTGTGTATATCCCTCTGTGTATATCCCTCTTTGTATATCCCTCTTTGTATATCCCTCTGTGTATATCCCTCTGTGTATATCCCTCTGTGTATATCCCTCTGTGTATATCCCTCTTTGTATATCCCTATGCTGAAAACAAACTCTCCGAAGGGAGAGGGGCTCTGGCTGGCCCACCAGTGTTCTTTTCATAGCCGTGCACTTAGGTTAGCAGTAGATGCTTATGAGAAGCTGCGGAGCAAATTTGAATAAAAGTGCTGTTGTGGAGCCTTATTGCTACCGAAGCCACCATGGACTGGGTTAGACCTTGAGTTCTATCTTGCCTTTGCATCCTCGTTTTATAGCTCTGTACTCTTTCTGGAAGCATCCCTCCCTCCTGCAGCACAAAGAAGCTCAAACAATTGATGGTCTGTATCATATAGTCTATTTATGGGACTGTAGTTTTTCTGGCCTGATCCTGACAACTGTGACACAGGCCAGGCTTTCCAGTCCCTGAAGGTCTCTGCTTGCTGGGAGCTCACTGTATCAGGGAAGGCATGTATATACACTGTGAGAATCCAATTACTGGCCCAACCCAGTTGAATAGCTTCAGTGCTTTTCAACACACCTTTAGGAAGTGGAGACCTGAGACCATTACAAGGGCAGATATCAAAATGCTCATCATGAGATGTTGGGTGCATCTTTTCTCCCTTCCTTCCTAACCCTTACTTTCCATATAGGACTTCTCTGGCTTCCCTGTTATTAAGTAGGTGGGTATTCATCTTTCAGAAGGGAATCTACGAGTATCTGAAAAAGTGGAAATGCTATCACGGGCCCTGGAGTCAAGGTTTTATTTCAGAGAATTGACTACAGAAATCCAGGGAAGTTCCTGTTAACCTCTCAGGCTACAAAATGACACAGAGATACCTGGCCATGCTATTAGCAATGATGCATACATAGGCTTTGATAAGCCTGATGACAGAACAAATTGATTCATTATTGTTAGGAATAACTGGGTTCTTGGAAGCCACCTGAGAGTTGGAATTTTCACCTAGGAAGCCAAGACTTGTTGAGACAAATTTTTTGACATGTCTTTTGGCTCCTTCATCATACAGAGCACATCGGATTCCTAGCTAGGATTGTACAGAGAAGTCTGTCATTCCACTTACTGGATTGCTTTCCCTGAAAGGACATGAACAAATGTCTATTGAACACAGATAGTGCACCAATCACAAACGAGAAATGATTCCACTCAAGCCGAGCTTGGTGGATGAAGGAGTTGATTTGGGTTACTTATAGGACCATGGATGCTCATGGAAGACTTTAAGAACAGACATGCCACCACAAAGCCATACCAGTATGTATGGTGACTCTAGGAAGCTGTATTTCTGGAGTTCCCTAAAGACAGGTTTCTGACTTCTATGAAAAGAGTTCCTTCTCTCCACTAAGTTTTTACTGCATTTTAAGCCTTATCTGGATGTCTTGGGACTCTTGTAAATGTCTTGATCTTCCTAGGCCTTACAAGGTCATGTGCCACAGTGTACACACGACAGGTCAGAGGACAACTGTTTCAGGTTGGCATTTTACTTCCAACATGAGTGTCTTCGGACTCAAACTCAGGCCATCTGGCTTGGTGGCTAGATGACGGGGATTTTCCCTGCTGGGCATTTTTCTTGCCCCCTCGTTTCCTGAGTCTTGTGAGCCTCTTCTTCATAACCTTTTAATGATAAGAAATAGCTGTATATACCATTTTACACAGAGCTCATGTTTAGAATCACACGTTGTCTGGAAAGATAAGGCAGTGGAGAACTGAGGAGAAGTATTTCACTACCGTCAACAATGCCAGTGAGCTGACTTCAGGGACGCTTGTCCCTGAAGGGGTGTGTAAAGACAGATGAGATGCCAATAGCTCCTGTAGACGTTAGTGACGATTCTTCTGCAAATCATCCTCTCAATGATTAAGACCTTTAGCCTCCATGGGAAGAAGGGAAACATGTTTCTTAATGGTTTTCCAACATGGACATATTCAAAGTGGCTGAGTCTAGCTTCAGTGGGCAAGTATTATAATTGACAGTCCATTGAATCAGACAGGTCAACAGGAAGAAGGGGTGAAGGCATGTATTTAAGGGTCTTGTGGTCAGAATCAGTAGTTATAATGATATACAGAAGCAAAGCATTCAAAAAATGGGGAGTTGCTTACAAACCTGAGTGGTTTTGACAGGCCAAGTCAATTTAGTCCCCAATGGCTCAAGCTGTATTTATTTTGTAGTGGTGGCAAGAGGTTAACAGTAACAGATTTTTACTGGCTATCCTGTCCTTCCAAATATAAAAATTGGCCTTTATGTTCTACACCAAGAAGGTTGAGACTATTCTTAGACGAGTAATAGAATCAATATCCTTTGAAGGAAATCATTGGCATTCCTGATTGAAAGGCTTTGAATGTTGCCACTACTGGGCCCCAGATCAGTGCTCTGCAGCAGCCACACTTCAACTCTAGAAGACACTAAGGGCTCTAGATACTTTACCTGAGCAGTTGTGCTTGACCATAGGAAGATACTGGAGCTGGGAGCGATTGTAGCAAGAAAAGGTATAGAGAAAATAAAAAGGTAACTTTTTTTGGTCAATATCTTAGCCTCAAAAATATTACTGGAGTAATGATTACATATAGAAGCCTGAACACTTAGGTTTATTATTGCTTCTTCTTTAAAACCCATTCAATGCCAAAATAAAGTATGGCCATGGGAGCAATTAAAGGGGAAAGTGAGGCATCTACAGAAGATGCAGCTGCAAAGGGAATAGCAACAGGAGAAAATTTCAGACTGAAAAGCACAAAAAATGAAATGCACATGCACTGGGAAAAAGAAAGCAAGCTTTAAGGTAGAATCTCCTGAAAAGCAGGGCATTATGTAGGGCCAAGGAAAAGAGCACTGGTTGAGAACATGTAGCAAGAGCTGTATCTGTCTCCCTACTGTATTCTCTAAAACAGCACACACACTGTGATGGAAGAAAGCAGCTTTGCTTACTGGAGGCATGCCCAGTTGAACATGCTGCCGAAGCAGCCTAATGAAAACAGAGTAATAGCAAGTCTCATAAGGGACAATGAGAATATTCCTCACCTATCTCCCTTATTTTTCTTCCAGAATGCCAATTTACAAGGTTATACATTCCAAAGATGGAAGGACAATTTTGTTGGGGTACTGGCCAGTCCAAGAAGAAGGCCAGTGGGAAATTGGCACTTGCTAGCTTCTAAACACTTTAGTTCCCTCCAGGTCACCTACCACTGAAGCCTATTAAGCTCTAAGACTTCCCCCCCCCACACACATTAAGCTTCTAACAACATCTTAATGCACATTCCCATTATGAATAGATAGGCAAGGGGCCCTGGTATTTATGGAAAGCTTTTTAACAGGAAGGCAGAAACCAACACCACCATCTGTGTTGCTGTCACCATCACCAATAACAAACAACAAGCAAAAAGAAACTCAAAGATAACAGATAGCTAAAGAAAAAATGGAAGATTAAAATTAGTATTTTTTGTTGTACAAAATGAAATGGATTTTTTCCTTGGGGCTTACAGGGGAATCATGGCCCTGTTGGTATCCTCTGAGACCAATTTTCAATTTCTGTCTCCAAAAATGTAATATAACATTTTTCGATAGTTGAAAATGTATGCTTATATTATATAATATTAAAATATTAATGTCCCTAGAGGAGTATATTATGTCAAAAATGCTAACCTTATGCTGTCTGATTACAGCTATGCAATACTTTAGAAAAGGGGAAAACTATACAGACAATAATGTTAGGGGTTGCCAGGGATTGTAAAGGAAGGAGGATGGGGAAAGAGAGCACGGGGATTTTTAGAGCATGGAAACTACATGGTCCCATAATGTTAAAAATATCATCTGTTTGTCCACATCTATAGACCGTCCCACAGCAAGAACCAACTCCCATGTGAACTATGGCTTTGAGGTGATAATGATATGTCACCATGGGTTAATTGATTGCTATAAGTGAAGATATTGATATTCTGATAACTTTCAAGTTTTCTATGAACATAAATCACTCTAAAATAAATTTATTAAGAAAACAAAAAAAATAAGATGCTACAGAAAAGAAACAACAGTTCTTTTGCCACAATTCTACATCTGATAAATATATGATAGCAGAAATTTTAAAAAGTAAAATGTTTAAAGATAGAGTTGAGGAAATATATCAGAAATTATACTTGACAAATAGATGGGCCATTAGACAGACAAGACATCAATTTAGCCAGTCTAGTATCTAATTTGTGATAAGTTAAAGAAGAGGTAATAGGAGATGCATAAGATTACTGCAGGGATTATACAAAAACAACTCAAGAACCTTCATATAGAAACTTCCATCTTCTTGGGATTCGTCAAATGTCAAACCACTAAATTGGAAATAAATTAATATCATTATGAGATTTCAAAACATTAGAAACAATGAGCTCCTAAAAGCATACACAGTCGAACCAAGTTCCAAAGGTCTTGGGTATGGAAGTATTTGGCTTCCCAATTGTCCTAGAGGAGTAGTACCCTCACCATTCTTAGAGAAAATAATTTACAGTTAGAAGTCTATTCTCAGCCAATTCATCAGCCAACTTTATGGATAGAATAAAGAAATCTTGACACACACAAAATTGTGTGTCATATGTGCTACATCTCAGGAAGATAATTAAACATTATTTCCATCAAAATGAGGACAAAAAGCTCAGAATGAGAAATCCATGTGTAGGAAATAGGAAAAAAAGGAAAAAGAGTTCCCAGGATGATTGCTGTAATTATGTGTTGTATTTAACTATTCTGAGAGGACACAGAGTCTTTAGAAAGTTTAGGCAATGAATAAGTGATAGGTACATTATGAAAAAGGAAGCAAAACTAAGGAAATTATTAGCCTTAAGGGGAAATTTTTGTCTGAGGAAAGAGAAATTAAACACAATTATAGTGCACTAACTGGCTTTGTTCTGAACTATATTCAAATAGTGATAATGATCAAAATACCAAATCTTGATTTAAGATAAAAAATATTTTGTGGTAGAGAAGAACTGTATGTGGGGGTGACCTGAGAGGGTTAAATCTTTATCTTCTCCAGTATCCTTCAGTTTTCCAAAGGAGGAATGCCAACAGTAGCCACAGGGTGCATAGAAACATGGTAGCACAGACAGAAGCTAGATACTAAGCGTTGAAAATGCCTTTCTTTGTGATGGAGAGGTTGGAGATGGGAGGCAGTTGGGCAAGAGATGCCATTTTCCTCTAAGCATGGTGTTCTAGGTGACTTTTAAATTATTTACTAGGCCAGTGAGACTATTTAGTGGGTGAAAGCACTTGCTGTGCAAGTCTGACAAACTGAGGTCATGCTCAAGAACCCAAGGAAAGAGAACCAATCCCTGAAAGTTTTCTTGTGACATTCACATTCATGGCCACATGTGCACATGTGGTCACACACATAGTAAATATAAAATTTAATTTAAAATATTTATAGCTCTTATTTTGCTAAAAGTTAAGAATTAAAATACACATGTATGTCATTTGTGTGTATGTGAACATGTGTCTGACATGAATGCCAAAGGAGACTAGGGTGAGGGAGGAGATTACTAGGAAAAAGAACAAAAGAAAGAGGATTAAAGGGAGAGATTAGGAAAATTAATATAGTGTCAAAGTGCAGGATATAGTTGAAAGAAATTACCTATAATTCATGGGTGCCTCACATTGTGGCTTCTCTGGACTATATTAGATGTAAAAGATGCCAAAAGGGTCACACATTAAACACACAAACACTAACAAGAGGTGATGAATCAAAAATGTCTCTGTATAATTTCCTGACGCCTACCACTATATTATAGTTCTATTTCTATGGATTCCCATTTAGAGTTTCATTTTTAAGCATCAAGGAGGTACTAAGTTTGTGATCATTAATAAAGTATATCCATGTAATACAACTTCATTGATTTTTAAAATACTTTATCACAAAAGTAAGAGAAAATGGGGTAATAGTAAAAGTAGTGGTATATTTGGCATTGTGTTGCCAAATGAAAGTAGTTATAATTTTGTGAGTTCTTATGGTACACACCAAATAATTTAGTTGGTATGAATCATAAAATATTTTGCACATTTGGCCTTAACTTAGCCAATCCACTTCTACAAAAGCAAATGATTTCATGATGTCACCGGGGTTAGTATCAACATGTATTTTTTTAAGTTTGCTTGCATGCGCACATGTGTGTGTGTGTGTGTGTGTGTGTGTACACAACATGTGCACACAACCACATGTCTGAGCTACACAACAGGTATAGAAAGAAGTCAGGCACAACCTTTGGGAGTCTGTTCTTTTCTCATACCCCTAACTCCTCCAGAGATCAGAGAAAACCTGAGCAAAACAGTGTTTTCTGGACACAACAAAACCTCTGCACTCATGAACAGCTACTATGGTTGCTGCAGGAAATCAAAGTAGTTCATGAGCCCTGATTCCTAACTGAGAAGCTAGGGATGGTCAATGGCTTCGTGAGGAGGACGCATCTCAGTTATTTTTAAGAGTGCAGTTCCTGGTAGGTTGACATTAATCATTTGTAACATATTTTCACATCCATTTTTTGAGGAACTTCTGAATGATACTTCATTAAATACTTATTCTTAGCAGCAATTGCATTATGTCCTATTACTTTTACAATCTCTTTTCTCTTTCTAAAGTGAAAACTGTTTAATTTGCAATTACAGCATTGGGTTTCACTATAGACTTCTCAAAAAGAATTTGTTAATTGTTTACTTTTTTTTGAAAATTTCTTTCTCTTTTCTCTAACTCCTGTGATCCTTTCTTGTGACCTTCCTTCCCAGCTTCTTCTCTGCTGTCATGTCACTTGTGTCCTATTGTATCCTAACACACATTTCACTCTCTGCTGGTCTCCTTTCTAGGTTCAGGCTTACACATAACACTTGTCCCCACTTATTAGCACAGACTTGGACATTGTAAGCTAAGGTTCATATATGACAGAGAACATATGGTTATTTTGTCTTCCCGAGTCTATTATCTTGCTTAAAATAATTTCAAGGTTTATAAATTTCTTTACAAGTTTCCTCATTTTTTTTCTTTACAGGTGAATGAAATTCCACAGTGTTTATATTTATTACATTTCCACTATCAATCAATCAACTGATGAACATTCAGTCTGCTTCTAATTTTTTTGCTGTTGTTAATAATACAAATAAATATGGATGCATATGTATTTTTGTAGTAGGATGCATAGTTCTTAGCTACCATCTAAGAGTTCTACACCTAGCCCATAAGGTAGTTCTACTTTAACATTTTTGAGAAATCGCCATACTTATTCCATAATGGCTGAACTGGTTTATATTGCTACCTGGAGTAAAAAGAGTACTCATCTTTCACCAGGGTTTGTTGTTGTCTCCTTTCTTTGTGACAACAAATCTGATAAAAATGAGATGGCAACTCAGAATGGTTTTAATTTACATTTCTGATGGTTAATACATTGAGCATTTTTAAAAGTACTTATTATTCTTTTCTTTAAATTTCCCCCTTCTGTGTGTTTGTGTATGTGTATGTGTGTGTGTGTGTGTGTGTGTGTGTGTGTGTGTGTGTGTGTGTGTGTGTGTGATCATCAGCCTATTTATGGATTAGTGTATTTGGGAGGTCTCAGTGTTAGCTTTTGCATTTTTGCAGTTCTCTATACATTCTAGATATTAGTCCCTCTCTTATACATAACCATTGCTGCTGCACCATCAGTAACAATACCAAATATGTTGATAATGGACAAAGAAAACCACTCTGATATATTTTTGCTGCTTCATATAAATCTTTTGATCTTTTTGGATTTTTAAGTCTTTTTGTAAAAGGCATTGGCATGGGGCAGATTTTTTTAGAGGATTAATAGTAGTATTTAATTCTGCATACTGAGCCTTTGCTTTTACATCTTTATAAAAATTAATTAACTTTACATCCTGATTGCTTCTTCTTCCTCTCCTTCTAGTCTATCTCTCCTGAATGATACACCTCCTGGAGCTGACATAACAGGCAGTTGTGCACATTCCTGTGTGGGTGTTGGGATCTCTCCCCCTCCCCCCACTCCTCCTTCTTTCCTTCACAAAGAAGGGGAGAACACCCATGGATATCAACCAGTTTGGTATATCAAGCTCTAATAAGAGGAGTCATATCTTCTCCCTTAAGGCTGGGTGAGGCAGCCCAGTAGTAGAAAAGGGTCCTAAACGCAGGCAATCGAGTCAAAGGCAGCTCCTCCTCCTGCTATTAGGTTTCCCACGTGAAGACCAAGCTGCAGACCTGTTACATTTGTCTTTTAATGGCACTGAAAAAAGCTATTTCTTCGGTGATATTATATTCTCACAAAATGGCAAGTTGAACTCCATAGCCCCACAAAGAATAAAATGTAAAATTAGCATCCGTACTCTCCAAATTACATTCACTGGAATTTTGAGTTCTGATTTGCTTGGCTATATTCTGGTAAGAAAAACTAATTTCAGAAATCTGTAACCCCCTTCTCAGAGCACGTTATTCTTGCCACACTCTATACCTTGATTAATATACTTATTATAAGTAAATTACTTTGTTAATTTAATATAGTTTAGTTTTTAAAAATGGGTGTGTATTTGTCTGTGTGAATGTGTGTCATGTGTGTGCCTGTGTATGTTTGTGTTGTTTGTGTGTGTGTGTGTGTGTGTGCGCGCGCACACAGGTCCTCTGGAAGAACAGCATGAGTTCTTAATAACTGAGCCATCTCTCCAGCTATTTCATTTGTTTGTTTTCTTTAAGATATACTACTCCATTACTAGATTTTACAATTAAATCTATCACAACTGTAATTGTAAGCTATGTTGAGAAAATTAACACACACTCACATACACACATCATATTTTAAGTAAGTTTACAATTATATGTTGGGCCATATTCATTGCTATCATGAGATGTGGACTGGACATTTCTGGTTTATGAGAGCCCTAACCATATGAATAATGAATATATAAAAATAAATTAAAGTACTTTTTATAAAGAAAAAGTAGTATCTTGATGCAGATAAGTCATTCAGTGGACACTTGTATGTCAAGAGTAAGTATTCTGGCAATTCGACCAAGTAACAAACTAGCTAAGATTGATACTGAATACAGGTCGGCTTATTTTTGACATTTGGCTTCTTTTCCATGTTGTTGAATAAAGCAATTCTCTTGTAATCTGCTTACAAACAAAGCAGTTTTCATCCAGAGAAAAGGGGCTGGTCCGTGGTTCCATCGCAAGTATGACAGGGTGGGACAGGGCCTGGGTTGCCCACTCTGTGTATGGATGAAGGAGTAGTCCGTGTGTTTTATTCCATTTGAGCTTCTAAGCTCTAGTCTTTCACTGAGCCTGGGGCTCACTGTTTCAGTTATACTTGGCTAGGTAATAAGTCCCCAGGATTCCTGTCTGACTGTTTCCCAGCCCTGGGATGACAAGTATGCCTTTTATACATGAGTGATAAGAATCCAAACTCAGGTCCCCATGCTTATACAACAAACACTTTAATTTACCCACTGAGCCATGGGTCCCTGCCAGTGTGTCTGGTGCCAACCTGGACTGATGGTCCTGGTTTGTTTAGAAAGGCAAGCTGAGCAAGCCATGAGGGCAAACCATTAAGTACCACTCCTCCATGACTCTGCTTAAGTTCCTGCCTCTGGGTTCCTGTCTGACTTCTCTCAGTAAATAGACTATGATGTGGAGGCACAATAGTGATAAACCCTTTCACCCCAAGTTGCTTTTGTTATGGTGTTTTATCACAGCAATGGAAAGAAACCCTAACTAAGACAGGGTTGAAGGTAAAGTAAGACTTCATAGGTAAAAGTTCCTGAAACGGTAAGACTTGAGGTGAAATTTCATCATTAAAAACTTTTGAGATATTTATAGACTTAATATAGCTATAAGAGAAAAACCTACTTCATCCACAATAGCAGTATATTAAAAACTGTAGGGTTATGTGGTGTTAGGATTTTAACCCAGGATCACATGCATGCTGGATTAGCACTCTACCCACTGAGCTGTATTTCCAGCTCCAGTAGTTTTTTTTCTTTTTTGATTCCTGAGTAGCAATGTATACAATGACTGTACCAAAGCTGGTACAGTTGTGTTTCTTCTGGGTGAGTCACTTAACCCCCAGTGCGTCAGTTTACTCCTGCCAGATGTGGATAATGATAGTGCTTGCTTCCTGGGACAATTGGGTCCCCATGAATTCCTATTTTGAGAGGTTCAACAACAGAAGTGGGAGCAGAATACATGCTGTGTGAGTGTCACTTAAATATAATACAAGGACATGGGTTTAGGAAATCACCCTGGATGTGAAGAAGCAACAAAACTATTTGCTGTCTTGATCAACACAAAGATGCCTGAATTTGGTCTGAGAGCCCGTATGTTGTAGAAACTCATTCAGATGAACTGTGTGTGTAGTCTATGGGGTATAAGTGGAAAGACACTTGTAATTGATTCCTGTTGTTCAACCTTCCTTTGATTTAAAGCAGGAGTTCAGTTGTCAGCTCTTTTCCAGCCTCCTAAGTATTGGGTCCTTCCCCCATGTTCTCGGATCCAAAGCCATTTCTCACACCACAGCACTGGAAGCTCATCCTCCAAGTCCTAGTCCAAACAGCTGCTGTATTTATAACAGGAAAGACCAGGTGGCCAAAGCAAGTGTATACCTCAAGGGAAACAAGCAGGATGTCACACCCGTGAAATCTCAGCAACATGGTTGCCTAAATGAGGCCTACATAATGACAGCACCATGAGTCTACAAGCAAATGAAGATAGGGAAAATCTCACAAGGTTAATCCCCCAGATGAAGAGCTGAATTCAGTCAATGGCTTTTGAGTGACAGACAATCAGTGTTCTCCAAGTATAAGGTCCTTGATAGGTTGCACAATCAAAGTCATCAGTCTTAAACACATACATGTGAGTAAGATAGATGGGCCCATACATTTCACTGTATGTATATGAGGTATATGGATTTGTACATTAATTATTATTATAGAAGAGGTCATGAACTTGCAGAGACACCTGCGAAATGGAAAGTTGGAGACAGGGTTGGAAATGATGTAAATGGTAGTACTTATACATGAAGTTCTAAAACAAAATCTCTTCTAAATGAAGAGTGGCATGTGTTATGGGATATGTATTCTGGATCCAGTGGGACCAGCTCAAAGAAGTCCAGTGGTTTTAGCAGGGAGAATGAGAAGCTCCTGTGTTAACAGAGTTACATTTACACCTATTTCTACCCAGCATTGGCCATGTAGAGAGGGATCTAGCTTCTCCTCTGATTGGATAGTTAAAAACCTGGGAATTTGAAAGCTGAATTGCACAGGGGGAAAATTGGGACCCAATCTGGGCCAGAAGGGTTTGTGGTGCAAATTGCATTTCTCTGTTAATTGTCATCTGTTAATTACATTAGAAAAAGAGTAGAAAAGCAGAAACTCTTCTGCCATCCCATCCTCAGGAAAGCCAATGTGCAGTGTGTGCATGGCTCAGTGAGCCGTGCACAATTTCCAGACACAGAGGCGCACACTGAAACACACTGCTGTATATTTAGAGATAATGGAGATTTTCTTTCTTAAGGCTTGATATAAACTTTGATTGCATAGCATTTCTTTAATTTGTTGCTATTCAAGAAAACCCTGAGAACACTGTGGTGAGCAATGCCTAGCTTTTTCATTTGCATTTTTCATTTGCATATTTTAATTTGCCCAACTACAGCTCCACACACACCTACATGGACAATCCCCCTAGGAGTAAAAAGAATATTTCTCAGGATAAATAATGTCTTTCATGGTTCTGGGGTTGACCAGCTGAATTTAACGATTGAAGGGGCTAGAGAAAATATGTGTCAAGGAGAACTTACAGATGACTTGTCCCTGTGCCAGCCTACCCACGCCACTCCCAGACAAAGGACAAAGAACCTGTGACAGACCCCCACCTAGCCTGAACATGTTCCCTCTCTGGTATTTCTTATGTTGAAAAAATGCAAGGCCCTAGAAGAGGAGGTTGTCACATAAGCTTCAGCTGAACAACTGTGGAAGCGTAGGAAGAACCTGGAAACCATTTCCTTCCTTCTCTGAGACAGTCCTAGATCCCTTATATCTTCTTCTTCTCCTGAACTGTGCTGTTCTTTTCCTGGGATTAGAACCAAAACCAGAGCACTGGATTCATGCTCCATGAGACTGCTTCATGGCTTCCTGTTTGAGTGTACGGAACAAAACAAACCCAAGAACCATACGGCTGGGATATCAATAGTTAATTTTATCTCTTCATATAATTGTGGGTAATAATAGAGAAAACTTACAAACTGTCTTTAGCCTTCTCTAATATGTGTTTTCTGTAGGACATTAAAAAAAAAAAAAAAAAAAAAAACCATGATCATGACTGCCCAGCTTTGGAAGTGTAGCTCTCATGGGTCATCAAAGAAGCTTCTTTTTGCTGCAAATTGAGACTATTGCAGAGATCTACAACCATTCAAAATGCAGAGCATAATTGTTGATGAGATGCCAACCCCAACTGATATATCTAGAACTCTATCACTACACGTAAGATTTTAGGATAATTGCAAGGTAGATGGAAAGACAAAACTACACCCCCACACACACACATAATAGGGAACAAGGAGGACCATGGGATAAGTTGAGTGGGGGAAAGAAAATGGTGGAAATAATGGCAATATGATAGTCATGTAAAAACTCTCAAAAGCTATACAAAATTGAACTTAGAGATCATGCATTAGTTGTGTGCTCACTGTGTGGAGCCCAGTATGCTGTCCTAAGGATTCTGTCAAGTCAGATTTTCTACCTGGAGCCTTAGCTTCTTAAGGGCTCTTAACAGCATCAGAATTGAAATTTTTGTGCTTGTGACCATACATTAGAAGATTTGAAAGTGTGTCTGAGGGTTGAGAGGCCTGGCAGATAGAAGATAGAGAGAGCTGAGGACCCTGTACCTTGCCTTAGACCCTGGTAAGAAGCGACAGTGGTGCTCCTGGGAAGCTCCCTATTCCATATCTGGACCCTCTTCAAATTTACTTGTTGAATAGTCATTCACCTAGCCCATCCTATGCACAACCTGACAGACAATGAAACACAAAGTTAAGTAGAATACTTACTGCCCGGCCTCATGGAGCTGACTGAATGAAGGAATCTGAATTTATAAGTTTATAAGCGATTCTAAGCAACTCAAATAGCCAGATTTATTACAGGTTACAAAGAGATGAAGATTTCACAGACCGATTTTAATTTTGTCTTATTCTATTTAGGATGCTCTAACAGAAACCATAGACAAATTGCTTGTAAACAACAGCTATGTATTAATCAGTTATGGAGGCAGGATAGTCCAGATCAGACTGCTATTGTAGTTGAATTCTTTTGGGTTATGCACTGCTAGGTTCTTGTTTTATTCTTATGCAATATAAGAAGTACAGGGGTCTCTGAGACACCATTTATAAGGGCACTAATAGCATTCATTAGGGTTCCGTCCTCCTGACATAATAAATTGCTTTGAGTTACCTGTTCCTGGTGTGTGAGGGCTAAGATTTCAACAGATCTATATTTCTTCTTATTTAGTTTTTATTCATCATCATTAATGTAACTTTGCAATCTAGTTAGATATGGAGGGGAATGAAGAAAATATGAATTCCAAAGAACATCAGGGAGAGCAGAGATTATAGGATATTGCAAGCAGATGGGTTGGGGCACTTCCCTGAGCTACAGAATGAATGATGGTGATCTCATTGCTGGTCTTGCCATTTCTGAACCCAAATCTCTCCATGGCTTCCACAATGCTCATGCCTTCCTTCACCTTCCCAAAGACCACATTTGCCATCAAGCCACTCAGTCTTGGCAGTGCAGATAAAACACTGGCAACCATTGGTGTTTGGTCCATGTACTGGCTGGTTTTGTGTCAACTTGACACAAGCTGGAGCTATCACAGAGAAAGGAGCCTCAGTTGAGGAAATGCCTCCATGAGATCCAGCTGTAAGGCATTTTCTCAACTAGTGATCAAGGGGGGAGGGCCCAGCCCATTGTGGGTGGAGCCATCCCTGGGCTGGTAGACCTGGTTCTATAAGAAAGCAGCTGAGCAAGCCAGGGGAAGCAAGCCAGTAAGTGACATCCCTCCATGGTCTCTGCATCAGCTCCTGCTTCCTGACCTGCTTGAGTTCCAGTCCTGACTTCCTTTGGTGATGAACAGCAATGTGGAAGTGTAAGCTGAATAAACCCTTTCCTCCCCAACTTGCTTCTTGGTCGTGATGTTTGTGCAGGAATAGAAACCCTGACTAAGACAGTTCATCATTTGCCATGGACAAGATGCCAGGATCTGTATGCTTCAGGATGAAGTCCTCATTCTCAAATTCTTCTCTGTAGATGGATCAGCCTCCAGTACCATTATGATGTGTGATGCCACCACTCTGGCACATGAATCCTGGAATAATTCTATGAAAGGAGGAACCCTTATAGCCAAACTCTTTCTCTCCAGTGCTCAGAGCATAAACATTTTCTGGCGTCCTTGGAACTTTGTCTGCAAACAGCTTAAAGGAGACATGGCTCAAAGGGCTCGCCATCGGCCATGATGTGGATGAAAACTGGAGTTGACTGACCATGGCTGCAGCAATTGACAACAGGCAACAGTGGCGTCTGCAAAGCCTCAACAGATCTATTTTCAGAGGACATTAGCATTTAGAGACTGATGGAAACTAAGCCAATCTTTCATATAATTATGACACATATTTTTATACATAAAAGAAGCTTCTAATTGCGGAAACTAAAATGAAAACAAGAAGCGAAAGTAACACGAAACTGTGTAAAGGACTATTTCAAGTGACTTTAAAATAGTAATTTGTCTAAGCACTCTTAGTTGATTTTATAAGGAGAAAAGAACTACAAAAAATTCTTAAAATGTTTTCAGTATTTCAGTCTAATCATATTGTTTATAGAATGTTGAATGTGTTAGTCTGAGACTGTCATGCATGTGTTGTGGGAAAAATCAACTCATGTGCCAATTTTATTTAATGAAGGAGACTAAATTCAAAAGCCTGTAAGCCTAAATTTGAGTAGAAAGTGTTATGGTTTAATAAGTTATCTTTAAAAATAGCCCCTGTTCCACCTCAGAAAGTCCTAGGTAAAGTAGCAAAACCATTAGCAATGATACATAAGGTGACAAGATATTGATTTCTAAACAAAATTGTTGAAGGAGCCCCTGAAGAAGAAGTCAGTTCCAGAATCCAAGCAGGAAATATTACAGATAACTCGGAAACTTTTTCTTATACCAGAAAACAAGGAAACTGTTAAGAGCTACCAGGGCCATTGCAAAAGTCTCAGGAAATTACCTTTGTAAGTTTCAATAGGTCAATGATGTGAAACAGAGCATCAACAAGAAAAATTAGAGTATTGGATACCAGATATATATAAAACTGTGATCCCCTCATGATATCACACACACACACACTCACACACACATACTCACACACACATCATTGGTCCTCCTATTTGGAAGATGGTAAAGAACCAATTTCTTTTAAAACTGGTAAACCAAAGGAAAGAAGGGGGCTGGTTATGATAATTCCAGCACTTGGAATAACAATTTCCAGGCTGCCCTGGGCACTATAGTGGGATTTTGCCTCATTTAAACCAGGGGGTGAGGTTAGGCTCAGTGGTATATTAACTGCTTAATGTGTCTGAGAACCCAAGTTTGATCTCTACTACTGCAAATAAAGGAAGGAATAAAGTATTTATGTTATTATATTCATATACAAACTGTATCTTGGGGTCACCAAATAGTTGGTGATGGCAGGTTTGTTGTATGAAAGTGCTTCTTGCTAATAAATGAATAAAAACAGAGAAGTAGAATATCGCCAGTGTATAATTTCAACGCAATAATAAATTATTATTATAATAATAAATTGCCAACCTTACTCTTCCCTTCCTTTCCTTAAGCTATATTTGTTTCTGTCTATTAGAATTCATCAGAAAGACAGAGGAAATATGATCTATGTATTGTGTAATATAAGATTTTATGTTTTAATTATTTTCTAGTGAGAGAAACACACACACACACACACACACACACACACACACACGCAAACACAGAGAGGGGGGTGGGAGAGGGAAGGAGAACAGGCAGGGAGAAAGTAACCAGACCAGATATCTGGATAATCATGATTGGCCTCTTGTGGGACCAGTGAGAATGCTCAGCAGGTAAAGGCACTGAACGCCAAGCCCAATGACCTAAGTTCAATCTCCGTTACTGAAATGGTGGAAGGAGAGTAATGACTCTCACAAACTGTCCTCTGACTTCCCCATATATGCCATCATGTGCCATGTGCACAAACACACATAAAATAAAGATAATAAAATTGTTAAAGCTTTTCTTTTTCTTGCATGGGTCTGTGGTATTTTTTGTGTGTGTTTCTGTGTGTGCACTTCTGCATTGTGTCTATATGTACAGAGGTCAAGGGTTGACATGGGATGTCTTCCTCAATTACTGCTCACCTTACATTTTAAGACACAGTCTTTTATTGAATCTTGGGCTCATTGTTTTAAGTATACGGACTCTCTGCTGTGCTCCAGGGATCTGCCTGTTTCTGTCTCCTTGGTGCTGTGGTGTTGAACGTGTGGTACCATACCTGGCTTTTTATGTGGTGCTGGAGTTTTAAACTCAGGTCCTCAGGCTTACATGGCAAAAAGTTTACTGACTGAACCATCTCTAAAGTCTCAAAATTGGCATTTTCAATCAGTATTATTCTCTGTGGATGAATGCAAATTATGTGTCCCGGTAATTTGCTTCATTTTGTTGATTCATAGTCATTCATGATATTTTTATAACACTGATTGCTTAACCCATTGTTCATTCTCACTGAAGATTACCTTAGCTGATTTCAGAATTTGGGCCATTTTGAATAAAGTTTCTGTGAACATCCATGAGTAGATCTTTCTGTAAACAGATGTTTTCATCCCTTTAAGATAAATATCCAGGATTGTAATCGTTCAGTTTCATGTTTTTGTATATATATAAACTGCATATGATTTTGTATATTATTAATCTTTAAGTTAGAGTCAAAGTAACCAACATTCCCACGTTATCATACACATTATGCCATTTTACTTTGTTCATATGCCTCATTTTCCTCTCCGATCCTCTACCTCTCACTTCCCTTCCCACAAATAGACCCTCTGCTTTCCTGTCATATATATTATTGTTTATGTGCAAATGTGTTTCACAGGAGAGAAAACATTCTTTCTTTTGGGCCATTTCCTCCCATCAAACAACGTGTGTGTGTGTGTGTGTGTGTGTGTGTGTGTGTGTGTCCATCCTTGTAAGGCAGATAATTCCATAACTTATCAACTGTGCATAGTGCTGCAGTAGGAATAGATGGGCAAGTATCTTTGCGGCATATTGAATTTGGTTCTGTCGGGTTGTATGCCCAGCAGTAGGGGAGCTGGTTGAGCTGGATGTCTTGGTACCACACTGTCAATTGCCAGCTTGGCACAGATGAGAAGAGGCTTCAATTCAGGAATTGCCTCCATCAGATTGGCCTATGGGCATGACTGTGGTATATTTTCTTAATTGATAATTAGTATAGGAAGCCCCAACATACTGTAGAAGGGTAGGTTATTTTGCTTCTTTTCTTTAAAAAGTTTACTTATTATGATAGATGAGAGCTAATATACCATCATGGCTAAAATTTGCATTTCTTGATGGTTAATATCTTGATGGCTAAGAATTTTATAGTTTTACATTTAATTTTTATGATATGCTTAAAATTAATTCCTATAAAAACTTTAGATTTTAGTGGCATTGCTCCATGCATGCTATATACTTACTAATAAGTGGATCTTAGTCAAAAAAGTATAAAATACCCAAGATACAGCCCACAGAACTAAGGAAAGGTCAACAAGCTGAAGGTTCCAAGTGAGGATGCCTCAGTCCCACTTAGGAGGGAGAATAAAGCCACCACAAAGGGGGAGGAAGGGAAGGACCTGATAGGAAAAGGGGGCAGGGAACAGGATCTGGTATCAGGTGGGGAAAAAGGACTGAAGCCCTGAGGGCTAGCAGAAAGAATGGAAAGGGGCAACCTCGGACTTAGGAAGTGGGGAGACCCTCTGGAATGTACCAGGGACCTGAGAGGTAAGAGACTGTCAGGACTCAAAGGGAGGGACCTTAGATGAAATTCCCAACAGTGGGGACAGGGAACTTGTAGAGCCCACTTCCAGCAAAAAGACAAGGCATCAAGTGAAGGATGGGGTTGCTATCCCTCAGTCAAAACTCTGACCCATAATTGTTCCTGTCTGAAAGAGCTACAGGGACAAAAATGGAGAACAGACTGAGGGGAAAGAAGGTCCAGTGACCAGCCAAACTTGGGACACATGTCAAAGGGAAGCTCTAAGGCCTGACACTTACTGATAGTATAGTATGCTTACAGACAAGAGACTAACATGGCTGCCCTCCGAGAACCCAACAAGCAGCTGACTGAGACAGAAGCAGATACTTTCACCCAACCAATGGCAAATAGATGGAGTTAAGAAATTTTATCCTGAGTGAGGTAACCGAGACATGAAAGTACATGCATGACTGTCTTCTGAGAGGCCCTATCAACCATTGACCATGACTGTCTTCTGAGCTGACCAACCATTGGACTGAAGTTGGGAACCCCTATGGTTAAATTAGGGGAAGGATTGAAGAAGCTGAAGGGGAGGGTGACATCATAGCAGTCTCAATTAACCCAGACCCATGGGAGCTCCCAGAGACTGAGCCACCAACCCAATAGCACACAAGGGTTGGTCCAAGCCCCCCAGCACATATAGTATGCAGGGTATGGCCTCAGTGGGAGAAGATGTGCCTAATGCTCCAGAGACTTGGAGCCCCAGAGAAGATGCTTGTCTGGTGGGGACCAGGGACTGAGAGCACCCTCTCAGTGGCAAGGGAAAGGAGGAATGGGATCAGTAACTGTGGGAGGGTAGACATGAATGGGGGCAATGACTGGAATATAAGAAATGAGAGAGAGAGAGAGAGAGAGAGAGAGAGAGAGAGAGAGAGAGAGACAGACAGACAGACAGACAGACAGAGAGATATCTTAACTTTCCAAGTGTCAGAATTCTAAACATGGGTCACCATATTGAACAGTTATTCTAATTCATTCATAAAATGCAGATCATTGAGAATCTGAAGCTCGGGAGAAGTGATGTAAAATGCTTCCAAACACATATAAAGTGGTGAGTGAATCACAGATACACTGCAGCCACAGACACCTACATGTACAAGACTGACCCTTCCCCGTTCAGTCTGGGATTGAGAAGGTAGCCCTGGTTTTTATCCATTCCTGGGGAGCTATATTGATTATTAATAGTTTTTTTTTAACAAGAGAGGTTGTCTTCTTTTAACAATTGGGAAACAAGTTAGACGGAAGAGGGTCATCAATGAAAAGAATTCTAGAATGTATGTTGAATATAACCAAATGCAGCACATGTGTGAAACTCATAAAATGACAGAACAAAACAAACATGTGAGAATGGTGTATGCTAATGGAGTAAAATGTTGTGTAGATATCTGTATAAAATGGTACATGTTCTCTGTAATAAAAGTTTGTTCAGAATGCAAAAACATTAAAAAAATGTTAGCTTTAGAACAATCTTAATTTTCTGCAGCACCCTTTGTTGTAAGGGTTTTCTTTCACGTTTGCTTACTTTGTACTTTTGTCAAACTCTTGGTTCTGTTGTTTCTGAGCTCTTTATGATGTTTCAAATCTCTTTCTGGTGTTTTGATAAAAACACCTTTAAAAGTGCACATCAATTCATTGAAAATTAAAAGCTTTTTCTTTATTTTTCATTGAGCGAGACATAGCATCTCTTCTGGTTTCATTCTGTTGCTATGATAAATGTCACAACTAAAAGCTACTTGGGGAGGTAAAGGTTTATTTCATTTTATGCATGCAGGTTACACTCTGTCTTTGAAGGAAGCTGAATTAAAAGCCATACAAGAATGCTGCTTACTTGCTGTGTCCTACTTTCTTCCTTCCTTCCTTTCTTTTCTCTCCTTTTAAAAACAATCACTCATTTTGTTTTATACGTGTTCTTGCATGTATGTGTGCACCATATGGATGCAGTGTAAAGGGCAGAAGAGGTTATTAGATTTGTCTGGAACTGAAGTTACAAATGGTTTTGAGTCATCATATGGGTGCTGGCAATCATAGTTAAGTCTTCTAGAAGAACAGTCAGAGCTTTTAACTGCTGAGCCATTTCTACAACCTCTTATTTATGTTTCTTACACAGACTTTATCCAGTTAGAGGTGGGGATATTAACAATGGGCTGAATCCTCCCATATCAATCATTAATCAAGACAATCTCACCCAACATAGCCACAGGCCAGCGTCACCAAAACAGTTCTTCAGTTGGGGTCCCCCTTCGCAGGTAACTCTAGGTTGTGTCAACTTGACAGTCAAAACTAACCAGGATAGCATTTCTCTTCATTTAAGAAAAAAAAGAAAATATTTGAATTTCTTACAGTAACCTTTCTAACTTTGACAATAACACATATTTTCTTTTCAAAAGTAAACCTAAGTGCTTCATATTTACCAGCACAGTTATAAATGGGATTGAGCCATAAATCATAGCTTTCATGTATGCATTGCTGGTGTGCAGAAATGTGATCAATTATTTCTTCTGTTGAATTCACTTATTAATGCTTGGATTGCTAGATGATTTGTGGGGATCTTGTACATAGAGAATCATGTCATTTTCATCTAGAAACAGTGTTCTTTCATCTTCTTTTCTTCCCTCCCTCCCTCCCTCCCCCTCCCTCCCTCCCTCCCCCTCCCTCTCTTCTACCTTCCCTTCCCTCCTTCCCTCCCTCCCTTCTTTCTTTCTTTCTTTCTTTCTTTCTTTCTTTCTTTCTTTCTTTCTTTCTTTCTTTCTTCCTTCCTTCCTCCCTCCCTCCCTCCCTCCCTCCCTTCCTTCCTTCCTTCTTTCTTTCTTTTCAAGCACTATATATTTTATTTCTGTTTCTTAGCTTATCAAAGTGGTTAGGGCCTTGCACTAGTAAGTTGAGTAAAAGTGCAGAGAGCAGACACCTTGAACTGTTCCTGATCAATTGTAGGGGCAGCAGTAAATCTTTCACAGTAGTGATAGCTTATTGTAGGTATGCATATGGTAATATGGGTTCAGAAAAGATAAATTTTATTAGTCTATACCATGCTATTCTATATTTAAACAGCAAAATATTCCAACAGAAATGAAAGGATAGAATAAATGAGAGAAATGCATGAGAACCTAGCCTAGATCAATATGCTCCAAAGAGAGAATGAACATTTGGAGAATCTACCGCTTCTTGAGCACAGCATCCAGTCAGAATATTTGTGACTCAGACTGAAGCTTGGAAGAAGTGGGGGTGGGGATAGGTCTTTGGCCATAACAGTGCACAGGAAACTGCCTGTGCCATCCAGCATATCAACGGGCTTTGCAAGCACCCGGCCCAGATGTGTCAGGCCTATAGACACAGACCCTTTTATGAGGTTTGCTCAATGGTTGTCTGTGAGCCAAGGGTTGCCCAGCTACCCCCTGGCCAGGGGCATGCTGGGTAGTTGCCAACCAATGACAGCGTTCACACTCCTCAGACTTTGCCCCGACTTCATGTTGATTGGAAAGTATCTTCTACAACATAAGTGTCCCAGGATACTGTAAGCATAGTTGCCGGCTGGCAGGGCTCAGGCTACTCTTCATTGTCTGCAGGCTGTGGGCATTGAGCACTGACTCAGAAAACTTTTACTGAGAAACCACTAAGTGCAAAGTAACTCAGCAGCCTAGTGGGCAAGGCAGAACATCCATAAATACAGCTTGGTTGAAGCTCCAATCAAATGCTGAGGACAGGAGACCTGGCAAGGAAGAACCTATGAGAAGGGAGAGGGTTCCGGCATGGACAGAGCATCATGGGGATGGGAAAATCAATTGGGTGATGGAGCCAGCTGGATGCAGAGCCTTGGAAGATAAACAGTGAGTGTGTGAGAAGGGAAACATAGCAGAGGGACAGAGTCAAGGTGGCATCTGTCTCAGTGGGGAGAATCTGCAAAGCTAGCTGAAAGACTTTCAAGAGAAGTTGTATTTTCAGGCAAAGTGGGATGGAAGAAACACACAAGTAATAAAACAGAGGGGCGAGTTTTGACTTCCAACCATCTTTCATGAAAACACTCTGATGGTATCTGTTATCACTGCACATTTCCCACACAAGCAATTTAAAGCCCTGCCATGATTAATGATTCAATCAAGTCAAAGTCACAGATTCTGAGGGAACATGTACAAGTAGATCTTTAATGTCAAACCGCACCCATGTCTCAGGCCTCTGCTACACAACTCCTCACTGTTCAACATAGATGCTATTTCATAGAGCTATGGTTTGAATATGATTTGCCCCTAGTAAAACTCATACTGAGGTGTGCTTCCCAGGGTGCTAATGTTTTTGAACAGGTGGAACATTTAAAAGGTGGAGTCTAATTGGAGGTAATTAGGTCACAGTGACACCATTCTTGGAAGAGATTAATGTCCCATTTCATATAAGTGGGTTAGAGCTCATAGGACTGGGTTGCTGTGAGAACAAATTGTTACTTGTTTACCCCTGGTATTTGTCCTCTTCCACAGGTGGCTGCTGGCCATTCTCACATGATACCATCCCTTATGCTATGAAAGAGCAGGACACCTTTGTATTATGCTATATCTAGGTATCAGAGTTTTCTTCCTCCCAAACTGTGAGCTATACAAACTTCTTTTCTTTATAATATATTCAGCCTTGACAAAAAAATAAATGGAGACACACTAAACAGTTTATGGAATAAAGTAGCCATATTGGATAGTACCTGAACACCAGGCCCTGTTGAAATTGTCATGGTGCAGAGCTAAGCCATTTCCCCTAAAACAGGACACATTACCAAATGATGGACATTAAAACCACATGAGATGCTTTTTACCTGATGGCAAGAGGTAGCCCAGCCATGCTTTCATAAGATGAATGAAATAAATACCAAGTCGTAATAATACAGGTCATTATATAGATGCACATATCATTGAACATTAATTGTGATCCAAGCATTTAAAAATCTATTGCCTCATGGGATTTTACCACAAACCATGTAGAACTGAACCTATTATTACTACAGAGAATGAAGGCACATAGAAATGAGGCGACTTGTTCAAACTCACACATAGCAACTAAGCAATGCAGACAGGCTTCACAATGAGGATGGTCTAGCCAAAGTTACATTGCTTCTAATACAAGAAACCTCAGAGCTTTCTGTTTTTTTTTAATTGACACTGGAGTAACTATAAATTCACAGGAAAAGGCAAATTAAACTACAGAAAGGGCTCATTATTCTTTATCCAGTTTCCCCAAACTTTTACATTTCCTGTAACTAAGGGACAGTAACAAACTAGAAAATTGGAACTGATACAACCTGGATATTTTGTGTCATTTGATCACATGTATACCGTCCTTTAACCATCTCCATAATCAAGATTCAAAACACACATGCGCGCGCGCGCGCGCACACACACACACACACACACACACACACACACACACACACACCTTTGACACCCAGCAATCTGTTATTTTGCACTGTCATTTTTATGTATAGCTTTCACTCTGAAGTTGAAATGGACGTTGGTTATTATTTCGCATATAGAACGATGCATGTTAGTTGCGGTTGCCCAATGGTAAGCTATGGCACGGACGCACGTTAGTGTTTCAACTACCCCACTGAAGAGTACCTGCTTCTTTACAGTTTCAGGCTATTGGGCTTTTGTGAATTAGTTTTCTGGATTCTTGCCCTTTCACTTGTTTTCTAAGAATAATTTAGTACTAACTTCTTAGACTCTTTCCTTAGGTTATGATTTTAAATTTTGTTTTTATATAATCTCTACAACTCATTCACTAGATATGTACTTCATAAAATTTTTCTTTAAGTTTTTATCATGTTTTCCATTTTCTTAATATTATGTTATGAGTAAAAAGTGTTTAGTGTTATATGAATCACCTAATCTACTTTTGTGTGTGTATATGAGTGCTCATATACATATAACTGTGAATGGGTTGCATATGTATACTCATGTGTGGATATCAGCAGACAACTGTGGTTGAAGGAGCTATGTCTGTCTTTGTGGACAGGGCCTCTCACTGAGACCCGGGTTTGCTATCCTAGACTCACTTGTCAGTGAGCTACGGTGACTGGGATTACAAGTGCCACCACACCTGACTTTCTATGTGTGGGCTACAGTTTAGTGATTGATCTGTATTCTTGGGAAGAGTTTTTCTTTTTTACATTATTTGTGTATGTATGTGTGGGCATATTGTATTATAGCACACGTATGGCCATCAAAGGGTGACTTGTGAGACCCAGTTCTCTCCAATATTTTTCTACCACTCCCCCCCCACACACACACTACTTTCTTAAAGGCTTTTGAAAATCAGAAAGAACTTTTGGACTTTGCCACATGAGTTTTTGCATTGATCAGTATTATCTTTCTACCTTGGAATATTACTAAACCAATTAATTACTACTTTGACTGGCAAAACTGAACCAGATTCGCACAATTGGAGCAAATCTCAGTCAATTATGATGTATCAGCAATACTACATATTGTTTAATTTTACTGCTAATGTGTTTTTAAACAATGTTTGTATATCTGAGAACCACTGAAGCATAGATCTCTTTTTTGTTTGTGCCGTCTTTGAAGCTTTGGTAGCCAATAGAATTGGCTCACTAAATGAGTTTGCAAAGATTTTGTCCTCTTTTGTTTTCTGGACTAGACTATGTTAAATTGATCTTAATTAGTCTTCTGCCTTTGGTAGCATGCCTCACTTAAACTATATGGGCCTAGATATGCTTTTCTCAGAGCATTTTAAAGTATGAACTTATGAAAGGTATTTAATTTGTAATAAGCAGTTTCTTAAGTTTTCAATTTTCAAAAACTTGCTTATTTTCTCTAATTTTTATAATCTATACACACCAAGAAAACTGACTGTTTCCATGTTACATTCTGTTATACATATACTTTATGCTTATGGTAACTAGTGGGATTTCAATGCATGCTATCAAACCTCTAAAAGAATTAAGTACTGACAAAAAACATTCATATAGCGTTAAGCCAAAATGCTTTATAAAATCTGTACATGTATCTCTTTTCTTTAAATAAAGTTGTAAGAAAAAAAAGAAATATTTATATTTTCTCTTTGTTGTTCTTTGTATCATTCTTGATGTCTGTTGATGATATATTGTCACTGGTTTTCTCTGTCAGTTACTAGACACTTGTCACCTTTTATCGATCTTTTCAGAAAACAAGCTTCTTGTTCTGTTGATTTTTGTCTTGTTTTCAATTTTAATTTTATTGATTTCTCTGCTTTATTATTTCTCCCTTCTTGCTTTGTGTTTACTTCATTTTGTTACATTCATCCAGCAGGAACTTGAATGTCTGCCCCCAGATTTGCAGTGAAAACATCTCTTCTTTACAGTCTAGTCACTGAGTGGCTCAAATCACCTTCACGTTACTACGTTAGCTGCAGCTTCATTTTCATGGATTTGGATTTCTTTTCTTTATCCTTTTTGGTCACAGAATATGTTTTATATAATTTCACTTACTTTATTTTGAATGTGATGAGGTTTGCTTTTTGTCTCAGGATATGATCTATTATGATGAATGTTCTGTAAGTACTTGAAGAGGATGCCTCTTCAGCTGTTGCTAAGTGAAGTGTTATATAAACTCCAATTAGATCTTGTTAGATGATAGAATTGCTGATTTTTTGACTAGTTATTCTATCAATTGTTGAAAGAGTAGTGTTAAGGTCTCCAACCATAATTGTGGATTCGTCTATTTCTCTTCGTAAACTAAATATCATTTTTCTTCACATACTTTACAATATATTATTTAGTTATTCAAATTTAAGTTACAATGTATTTTTGATGTATTGATCTTTCTCATTTATTTTCAGTACAGGGATTTCTTTCAGCCATGTTTAGCCCCTTGGTCCTGTGGAGGCTGGATGACCCAGTGTAGGGGAATGCTAAGGCACTGATGCTGGAGGGGGTGGGTGGGTGGGGGAGTACCCTCATAGAAGCAGGGGATGGGGGAGGAGATAAGGGGTTTAATGGGAAGGGAAGGAAGATAAAATTTGAAATGTAAATAAATAAAATAACCAATAAAAGTTATCTGAATTAAAAAAAAATACTCAAAGAAGTGTCCCTAGAATCTTCCTTTAATGACCGACCCATCTCAGATATCCTGGACTCTGGAATAATGAAAAAAGAAATTTCTCTTCTTTAAGCTGTCTCATTTATAGTATTGTAGTAGATGGAAAGGACTGAAACCCAGCACTGTAGGTAGTAAGTTTTTTTTTCCTTGCTGTTGCGGATTTAAAAAATATAACCTTTTATCCTGCAGTAGTGCTGGCACCATTAGGGCCACATGGCATGTGCTAACCTGGCTGCTACTCTGCCACACAGAGCAAGCCTCCCGCTCCCCGCGGTCCCTAGACAGGTAGTTACCACCCCTGGCACACACACATCCCATTCCGCGGGCCCTGTGCATTCTTACTCCGCACAGGCAACAGAGCTAGATCCCCACGTTCCGGCTGCCTCTCAGCCATTGCTTTCACACACAGTCCTCCAAAGTCCAGTAAAATCAAGGTTCCAGAAACTTGTAATTTAGCAACTGGATTTATATGTTAAATTCTCAATCCACAATACATCGAAACAATAAATTCACGGCCAGTTGATAAAGACATAAACCACCCACCTAGACACGATAAAACTGATCTAGTTCACCTTGATCTAGTTCACCATCCTCCTCCGCTGTCTCCATGTTGGTTCTCTTCTTCCCCATCACTTCCTCCTTACGAAATCTTTGTTCCTGCCCCACTCTCTACTGTCCAATCATGCATCGTCTTGACATCAACCTACACCTTGCATTTAGTTTTATGTCGTTTAAGTACGCTCGTGTGTCAGCATTGATTTGTTCTTCCCTGGGACTTTATGATGGGAATGTTAGATCTTCTTATTGCTTCCTATTGCTCAACGTGTCTTTAAGGCTCTGTTTTCTTGCTCAATGGCTTTCATTTTAGTGTTCAGAGTTGGTGGTTACTCTTGTGTTGCCCTCGAATGTGATTGTTTCCTTTATTCCCTCTATTCACCCATTAAATCTACCTCCCGAGTCTTTTAAACTTTTGCTCTTTGGATTGTGTAGTCTTAAGAATTTGCTGTGGTTATTATTTCATCTTCTGTGTCATTACCAGGGTTTTTTCTATTTTCGTTGCTTCAAGACTATTCATAACTGCTCATTTAAGGGTATTTTTCGATGCTTGTTTTAAAATCCTTGTCAGATAATTCTAACATCTCTGTTATCTGCATGTTAACATGCATATTGTCTTTCCTCATTCAAGTTGTGATTGACCTAGTTCTGACAAGTGACTTTTAAAATGTAACCTGGATAGCTGCTTAGATTTAATCTTTCATTTTAGCAGACAGTTGCCTTTCTAGTGTGGGGCACACTCTTTCTTCCTGTGTCCTACTAATACCACTCCTGCAAAAATACATTGCCATCCCAAGTATGGCAGTATATACCTTTAATCCTAACACTCAACAGGATTGAGTTCTATGCTGTGAGTTCTAGGCTATCCTGGTCTATATACTTAATTCAAGCCCAGGAAAGACTATAAAGGAGATCCTGTCTCTCAGAGATAGAGGGGGAGGGATTGCTAAATTATATCTTCTTGTATTAAGTTGTTGGTTGCTGTGGATGGAGATGGAAATTCCTTAAATTTCTTATCTTTCTGGCCCTTATGAGAAATAATAGGGTGCTAACTGGCATGTCACCTCACTGTCAATGTTCTACCTGATCTTTATAACAGTATAGGGTGTTAAGAAAATAGCAAGGCTTTTCTTTCTTGTTCAGCTGTACCAAATAAGAAAGAAAAGCCTTACTTATATTGTGAGTAATATTTTAAATGACACCTTTGCTCTCTTAGATCAATTTTATAGTCTTTTCTGACTTTTATTTAAACAAAAATTTATTAATTTATTTTACCATTTAGAGATGAATAAATATTAGTCACAAAAGAGAAATAGGAAAAAAAACTGGAAGACATAATTTGTAAAGGAAGACATACAATTAGAATATAATTATATAGCAAGGATGCTGAGCTCTTCAATAATCAAACAAAAACATATACCAATTTTTTTTAACAATGTAAGCACTCCCCTTCTCCAAAGAGAAACACACAGAACACCTAATCCCAACAGAGATGCAACAGGGCACTTTCAATACAGGCAAACAAAAATTAAGGAGATCCTCTTTTTAAAATACATTTATTTTACTTAGAATTTTATGTATAAACACTGCATTTATATTATTTCAACCCACATTCTCTACCCTCCAACCCTTCCTATGCACCCTCTACTCCATTTCAACTTTATGACCATTTCTTTAATTATTATTGTTATAAATTTATGTATTTATGTATGCATATGTAAAGATAAAGCCTGCCTAGTCCATTTAATGTTGCCCATATGTATATGAATTTAGGGCTGAATATTTGAGATCAGGCATCTTATTTCTGGACAAAAACCTGACTCTCTTACTGTCAGCAGCCATCAACTGCTTGCAGCTCTTCCTCTAGGTGAAGGTAAAGTTTTAGTCTAGGAGTTATGCTATAGATGTAACATTTGGGATGGGTACCCCACAGATAATTGCTCTCTGCATTTTGACAGTTGTGTGTCTCTGTGATGGTCTGTATCTACTGCAAATGATGTTTCTTTGATAAGGTGTTAAAAGGTACAAGTCTGTGGATATAATGATAACTATCTGGATTATTTATGAAATATATGTTATTTATGAAAGTAGCATTACTAAGTTTTCCTTTAAGATCAGTGATCTCACTAGCTAGTGGTATTTAGCTAGGGTTACAATATCACTCCTATTGAGCAAATCTTAATTCAGATATCTGTTGTTTACTCCCGAAATATAAATATCATTACTGCAACCATGAGGATAATCTACTATGCTGGTCATTATTGTGCTTCGTAGCCTTTAATGACAGGTAGGACTGTTGATTGACAGTTTTCACAGCAACTTCCAACAATATGAGAGATATTTCTAAGAAAGGAGGTTCCTAACTAATTCTCTGCTCAATCATTCCAAATCCTATGTCCAGAATGTATGGCATCTTCAGAAATATGATATTATCTTTAAGTACTGGGATGAAATCAAAGGCAAGAACAATATCCTGTAGTGTTTAGGAAGTCTATTGGACTTCCCCAATTAACAACTCAAAGGGAGGCTTCCAATGTATGGCACTGGGGGTTTTATTAGACTGTCTATGTCTTTTTGAAAGGAGCATTATCACCATAAATGTTGTAACTTCATTCAAATTATTTATAAGGTTATATAAACATACTCATACATTATATATATATATATACTTTAGGTAAACAAAAGAAAACCCTTGGTGTTCTTTTTCCCTTTTCCTCTTGTCTTCCTCAACAATGTTCTCCCTTCCCTTCCTAAGATAAATTTAGTTATGTTGGTTAATTTTTGTCAACTTGACACAAGACTAGACATACCTTGGAAGACATTAATTTAGAAAATGTCTCCATCAGATTGGCCTATGGGTCATTTTCTTGAGTAATGAACTACCAATTTGGGTAGTACTACATGTAAGCAGGTGGTTATGGGTTCAGCAAGAAAGGAGGCCGAACAAGCCATAAAGAGGAAGTCAGTAAGCAGCACCCTTCCATATCTTCTACTTTTTTTCCTGCCTCCACATTCCTGCCCCCCACATTTACTTCTCTCAATGATGGTGACTTGAGCATTCTAAGATGAAATAAACCCTTTCCTCCCCAGGTTGCTTTGGCTATGGTGCTTATCAGGGCAATGAAAATCTAATTAGGATGCACCCCCTCTGTACTTCCCATCTTCCCCTTCATATAACCCTATTCTTCTCTCTCTCTCTCTCTCTCTCTCTCTCTCTCTCTCTCTCTCTCTCTCTCTCTCTCTCTCTCACACACACACACACACACACACACACTGTCCTTTTTTACTTTCCTGATTTATGAGGATACATAGTCATTTGATTGGGAGAAGACAAGTCTTGTTTGTTTGCTTGTGGGTTGTTTGCTTACTTTTATTTTTAAAACTGGTTTAATCAATTACATTTGTTGTGCTTAGGGTTGAATCTAGGGTCTTACTTAAACTACCAAGTTCTCTACTACAAAGTTACAAAACTCACTTCTTTTCTGTGTCTAGTGATGTTTCAAGATTGGAAGTATCTATAATACCATGTCTGCAAAATGCAAGGCACCACAGGAAAAATCATCAAAACCAGTGACAATGTTTCTAGACAATTCTTTCCCCCTTTTGAAGTTCTGTTGTTTTGATTGTTGGCAATTGCCACAGATGATCTTGTTCCACCATGTCCAGGCATGAGAGTAGCAATAGTATGAGGATCAAATGTATACAGGAAACAGACTTCTCAGTGCTTCTTACATATCATCGCATTTCATCCACAGAACAATAGTGTGAAACAAGTACTAGTATCTCTGTGGTAGCAACATGATTGGGCATGGAATAATCTAGGAGATATACTTCAGAGATATTTATATGGGTATTTACAGAGAATAACTAAGGTGGAAGTACCTGCTATGATAGGCTGTACTGACCCATGTGATGGGTCCAAGAATGAATAAAAAGTCAGAGGAAGAAGGCAAACCGAGTGCTGACCTTCATTTCTCTATACTTCCTGACTTTAGTCCAAAAGTGACAGTCTCATACTTGCATCTCCATGCCTTTCTAGTATGAAAGACTATCCTTTTTTAAACCATAGGTACAACTAAACTCTTCCTTTTTTAAATGGCATTTGCCATGAATTTTGTTACTGCAGCGAGAAAAGTAATTAATACACACTATAATAGATAAATTAAGTGCTGGAATTAAGGTCAACCCAGAGATATCTGTCCCTTGAGCTCTGGCATTAACCCCAATGATGAACATCTCCCTTGATCCAAGAACAAGCAAACTTCAATGGGAGCAGAGGAAGGTGACAAATTCCTTGATGATGAGGAACAGTTAGTAAACAAAATGGGCACGAACATTTCCTAAGCATCTCTAGCTTGAACAGAGTTCATCAATGTTTCTACCCTGCTCTCAGGGAAGGCCCCCTAGAGGAGGAGTTAACATAGTGCTAGGCCTTGAAGGTTAGTGGATTACCACAAGAAGAAAAAGAGGCAAAAATACCTTTACCTGGATGGAACAGTGTAAGTCAAGTTAGAGAACCTGGAAAGAACACAGAGAACTCAAGAAAACCTAAAAGTTGGAGACAGGTGTAGGTGGAGAAGTTAACATCGGATCACAGATGTTCTTGATTGACAGACACAGGAGCTGGGGCTGAGTGCACAGGAACAATGCATACTGATTAGATGCAAGGTCTGGATGGATTTAGGACAGCTGTATGCCGCTTTTCGTTCCTGTGGCTTCTGAAGAACAACTTTAACCTCAAGAATTTAGTCCCTGAACATATCATATTAAAGCCTCAAATAGATTAAATTATTTATTTATTGTATATTTATGTATATCTGTGAGTGTGGTCTATATACATGTGGTATATGCACAAACGTGTGGAGATGACAGAGGAGGGCTTTTAGTGTCATATGCTACCACTTAACATCTTATTCCCTTGAGGCTGAATCTCTTTCTCTATCTGGAATATGTGCTTCCCTCTCGCCTACAAACCTGACACCAGCAAACCCCATTATCTCCACCTCTCAGATCACTGACCTTTCAAGTGTAGGAGGATACACCCAGTTTGTTACCTGAGTGCTGGGGTTCAAACACAGGCCCTCATGCTTATGAGGAAAACAACATCACCAATTGAGATATCTCTCCAGCTCCTACATCATATATATACATATTGAGACAGGCTCACACAATGTAGCCCAGTTTGCCCTCAGTCTGTTCTTATAAAACTTACCCCCTTTTTTATATGTTATAAAAGGGAAAACTTGGCCCTACAGAGGCTGCAATTTGGAAGTGAGAAAACTAAAATGCAGTTTGGGGAAGGGAGCGGTCATCTGTGTTATATAACACACTAGTATCCAAAAGTAGCTCTGATCAGTATATTTCGTGCTGGTTTATCTAGTAATTACAAGAAAGAGACTCCAGATCCCAGTCTCTATGCAATTCAAGACTTCTTATAAGTCCAGTTTAAGTGAGTTGCCCTCATCTCTGCCCAAAATCTGTTCTCTCTTCATCTGGTTAGAAATATATATTCTCTTACAAACCAATTCAATGCACATTAACGGGGGCTTAAGACAGATTCTTTGAGTAGCTGGTTGGTCATTGCTTATCAACTTGGCTGCAAGTATTCATGTGCCAAATATATTTCTAAACAATTCAACTCTTCTTCCCTACAATCCTTCTGGGCAGGGTTTTTATGGTTTTTGCTCCACTTTTACATTCTACTCAGTGTGAAGGAATGAGGGCATTCTTAGCTGAGCCCCTGACTCTGGGTTGTATATTCACTCATTAGAACTTAGGGTACATTTAAAAAATTTACAATTAAAAACCTTTAGATAACTTTTTCTTATTGAGACTTTCACAAATGTTTGTAATAAAACATGATCATATCTAACTCCATTTGTTTCCTGTAACTCCTCATTTGTCTTACCCAACATGCCCCCTCCAAATTTCATGATTTATTTTATTTTGATTCAAAATACTAAATCTAGAGTTCTCCATATATGCATGGTTTGGAGCTCCCCACTGGAATAGAGAAAACCTACTAATGGCCACACTTAAAATAAACAGTGATGTTTTTCCTTGAGAACAGTGATTCTATAACCTGTGGATCAGAAACCCTTTGGAGATAGAATGACCTTTTCATGAGACTCACCTAAGATCATCCAAAAGAACAGATATTTACATTACTATTAATCACAATTATGAAGTAGCAATGAAAATAATGTTAAGGTTGGGGTCACCACAACAGGAAGAACTGTATTAAAGGGTCACAGCATTAGGAGGGTTGAGAAGTGCTATCAGTAGTTCCCTAGTAAGTCATGAGAGCCGGAGAGCACATCCTCATCCCTGCCGTGAGCTCAGGAGAGTGGTAGCCATGTCACAGATGAAAGACAGCATTTTATACCACTCCTCTTCTGCTCTTGTATTCTTTCTACCCCTTCTATCACAATATTACATGAGGGTTGGGGGAAGTCATTGATAAATATTACATTTAAGGCTGAGAACTCAGATTTGTTGTTTTCTCTCTCAGAACTTTGATTAAGCACTGATTGCTACCCTTTGTTCAGGGGCCTCAGCTAAACTTTGACCCTTGTACTGAGCTTTCTTAGAGAATCACAAGCTTTAAATTATCATGGCATTGTAGTGCTTCCCGCTCAGCATCCAGTGCCTTTCTGGGCCAGTAAGTAGAGATAGTAGTTTATAGAAAAGCAACTGTGAATAGTTCCTTCCACCCATTTTCACCCCTAGCAACTAGAATTGGTGAATCCAACTGATAGAACACTGTAGTATGTGCTTTGAGCCCATGGAGTGGCTTTGATCATGGCTCAACCAATACCATGCACTGTGAATAGCCAGACCCAGCTTTTGATACCAGGGCAGTGTGCTCAGTCTAGGTCCAGGCTGCTTGTCAGATTTCCAGGGTGGGATCAGCGAAATTTTATGCCATGTGCAGAGTGCTGTATATAATACGAGAGAAGAAACTCATGTAGGGACCACTTGGCTAAGAAGCAGAGCAAACTGAGAACAGAGGCCAGGGCTGGGGGCATTTGCAGCTGATGTCTATTGGAGTTCCACACCTAGAAATCATGATGAATATTCTTGTAGTCTTTTACCATTCCAAGTTAAAGCTTCACCAGCCTCTGCCTTAAGAAGTGTCATCTTCCCCCAGAATCAAACAGAAAAATCCATCATTCTAAAAATATACAAATAGCAGAATTTTCCTGAAGAAGCAGAAATAAAATCTGGAAGGAAAGAGATTTTTAGTAAATCTGATATGGGAATTTTAATCTGCTAGCTAATATCTCAAAACTCATTTCTAAGTGAGGAGCCAGCTGGACCTTTGGGTGGAACCCCCATTTCTAAGTGAATGGAAGTAAACAGGCCCACACCTGCAGCTCTGTCTCCTGGGATCTAGGCCCAAGCCGAGCAGGTTGGTGGGGGCAGGCCGAATGGAAACCCAAGACAAAGGAGGTAGGCCAATGGCAGTATTATGACCATCTCCTTACTTGCTTTTAAGTGTTACTTATTGTCTAGCTGCTAATTACACACGCGGCTTTTCTGAAAGAGAGGGGTCTGATCCTTTGTGGCCAGGCTTCTAAGGAGCAAAGGTCTAGTAGAATCTGAATACCTAGAAGTGAACTATGGCTTCCTTATCTCCCATCCATTTTTCTGATAATCCGTATGACTTAGCAGGGTCTTTGACAAGTTTTGACCTTTGTCTGGATGATCTCTTGGGCTTTGGTATGGAGCAGCATGGTATTTTGGGACACTGAAAGAGATGTGCCCATGGAACACAGAAGTCTCATGACTATTATGGTTGCTCTTTTGGCATCCAGCAAAGTATGTTCATTCATGTATGACCAACTTATCTCCATGACAAATAGGGAGCCACATTACCTGCAACAATTTCCTAGGCCCAAACCCTTTTTCTCTGGAATTTTCTAATTATACATTGCAGTCTAAGTGTGGCAAGTACGGGGCCATTTCTCTTATCCTAACTCCATCGACATTTCCCATTGTCATCAAGATTAAATTATGAGTGGCATTGTCTGAATACAGAGACCCCCACATTCTCTCGGCTTTAATGGACTGTCACTGCCTACCATGCTCCTTTAGTCACTAGGCTTCAAATAAAAAGTTATGGCCAAGGTTTGTATTATACACCATGAATTTTAGCAATAAGGAGGCAGAAACAGGTAGATCTCTGTGAATTCAAGGACATTCTGGTCTACAAAGAAAGTTCCAGGTCAGGCAGAGCTCTACAGTAAGACTGTCCAAATAAAAAATATTCTTCTCATGTTTGCAAGTATACTCTGGGGACTATAGTTTTTCATGGTTATCATCGTCATTAGACTGTGAACTACGGTGCCTTCATTTGTGCCTGAACCAGTTGCTACTCGTTGCCTATAAAGAAACATAGTTGGGAGTTTTACTCCATTGTGCAGTTCTGAGTTCTCAAGAGAAGGGAGCAGACTTGCCAAGTAGCTCACAATCTGTTCTTGAACAGAATATTTGATGTCACTCAGAAAGCTTCAATCTATACAGGGACATAAAGAACACATTCTACTTTGTAACAAACCATGAAATAACTTTCACTGGGCAAATGGAGATGCATGATTAGTCTATGTAGACCAAGTTTGTGGTCTAGAGAATGTGTATAGCCACCAGCACAAGCAGGGGATTCTGGGAAAGTGTAACAGATTTAAGGGCTTCAGTTGAAGTCACTTGGGATTTGCCCTGTGACTCAGCCTTTCAATTTGGCTTGGTGCTGAGGAGGAGGTAATCTAGTTCTCTTGCTGTTGCTTTGGACTCTGCTACATCCTGCCCTGATCTGATGAGCTGTCCCCACATGTTTGCCGAGGCCCGCAGCACTCAGTGCTGTGTAGACCCAGGTCTATTCTACTGGTGAGTGCAGGCCTCAGCAGTGCAGTCGGAATAGTTCCCATGTTCTAGGCTGGGCTATGAAAATGGAACCAATGTGCTCACCATTGCCCTTGTCTTCATACTTACTGAAGAGGATTTACGTTCCATGGAGGGTCCCTGAGGAGGAAAATATACCAACAAGACTGAGAATGGACTCTGGCACCAGAAAATGGGGACTCTGTAATTACCCCATTAGTATTCAAGAAATAAAATATATTTCCGGGGATTAACTGGATCTATTTATAGACCAGGAGGCCTGAACTGTGATATTTATAGAATGTCATCACATTTAGCAGTAATAGCACAATTACATGTTTATGAAGTAATGGTTTTGCAATTTTTCCTAGAATTCTCTGACATTTAGATCTGGAAATTTTACATTTTAACAAGCAAGAACAGCAGCTATTTATTTAAGGATGAGCCGCAGAGCTGGTCTTCTTGGTAACTCTTTGCACTCCAGTAGGCTGAAATTCCCAAACCATTTGTTTTTCTATAAGAAATGAGCCAATGTCCAGCAAACAACATATCTATTTTTGTAGAGCTCTGATTTTGTCTTAAATGGTGTCTTTCATTGCTTAGGATTTCTGTGTCCTTGAATCCTTGGGAATTGGTGTAATATGTTTTCCTTCTTTTTATAATGATGTAAGTCAAGCTAAAAGGCTACAACATATGTGTTCAATATCCAAGATAATAAAGTGAAAGTGAAATGAGACCCCGTGTCAGAATCCTACTTTCCTCTCACTCATAATTTCAGACATAGTGTGACAAGTGGGGGAAGTGGGAATTTTCTTATTTATTGATCTTAGTAGTCAATCAGTAGTCAGTTGGGTGTGCCTGGGGCAGGTGCTGGAAATACATTGAATACGGAGTGCTGACCCTCAGACCCCTTTATTATCAGATTCCAAGGTGGCTAGTTTTTATACACATTACTGAACCATACTTCATAGGCACCTGGATTATGAATATAGCCTGTGGTTCTACGAGGTAGGTCTCCAGCGTCCTGGGGCTAGCAGTGTTCTGGTAGCATTTCCTAATAACCCTGGTATAAATACATCACAAGGAATGATTTTAAGCAGTAATATGCTGACAACTGTTTATTTTCATTAACCTGTCTGAAATAAAATACTCATCTTTGAGAAGTAGGGGAGATGAGCCTAAACACACAGATGCCTAAGCTGAAAATTAAGCAGACCTTTCTGTGAACTGAAAGGTAGATGTTCTTGTCCAGTAACAGTTCCACCACACCTCACATTACCTCTTCTGAGCCTCTATTTCTCCAACTGTCAAATCACCAAGATAATTGTTCTGTTTCTTCAAAGGCCCTGGAGTATCATGAACCAATGGACAGGGGAACAGATTTGCAAACAAAACAGTAGCTTCTTCCTATCTTTTCTACAACTTGCTGGTTGCTCCTAGCATCTCTTTCTGTCCCTTTCTAAACTTACCCACATTTGCTGGCAGTAAAGTAAGTCACTCTCTTGACAAGCCAACTCCATTGTGACATTTGATAGGGATTTCAATATTTAAGATGTTAGTGTTCTGGTACCTAGCAATGGAAGTTTGAGGATCTGTTGGAAGCTAAGAAATAGTTGTTTTGATCCTAATGGACTTAGAAGTCTTATGTAAGCAGAGCTCTATAGCCCATGTCCTAACTCTTGCTGACTGACCCAGCAATTCACTTAACCCTTGTCCAGAATTTAACAAATCCTTATCTTCTCAGTAGGAAGATTAGAGTTTTTAGATGGGAAAGCTTTCTGGGTCACAAGCTGGATGTGCCCACCACAGGGCAAACATATGTTTGTGATAGCACATGAGGACTGATGTTGTTGCTGGTGGACTGTTCTCCATTCTGCTATCTAAGTCCTTGCCTGAATATTATGTGTGGGCTATTTCACCGCTAATTAAGAAATGTGAAGACCCCTCATACTTCCCCATGGCCTTTCTCTCTAAAATTTATCCTCTGTGTTTCATGAGCTTAGCTTTTGGAAATCAATTAAAAACCCTGTTATTCCTTGACTAAAAACACTGGTGGTGCTTTCTGAATCTTTTATTGTCCCTTGAGTAATTCACACAGTTCCAAAGATTTGACGTTTTTGCCACTTTATTGTCCCACATATCCTCAGCTTCAGAGTGCATATAGCCAATTAAGCTTGCATGTTTTATGGACTCTCCACTCCACATTGTCCCAAACTGATTATATCCCCTCCAGATTCCTTAGGTTTGCCACTCCCACCTTGGTCTCTCACCCTCTCTCTTTCTCACTTCCTTTCCCTCTCTTTCACTCACTACGTTCTAATGTGTGCCCTATTCATGTCTAGAATTCATCTGCTTTCTCCAGCTCCTCTGCCACTGCCATTCCAAACCAGCATCATTTTGCCTAGATTATTGCTAGACTTCCCCATATCTCCTTCTATTCTCTCTGTGTTCTTAAAACATAGATCCAATGGTATTTTTGCTTTAAAAATATTCAAGAATATTCCATTACCTATGTGATAAAGAAATTTGCATACATTATCTCTATTCTTTATAACAACCCAGCAAAGTAGCTATTATTCCAGGAAACCAATTCTGAGGGAGGAAACAATAGCCAAGTCAGGTGTGAATTCAGCTCTGCCTCTCCAGCCCATGCTTTCACCTCTTGGCACATGGGCAAGGAGCAGTGGGCATGTGAGGTTTATAAAGTAGTGTGAGCTCTTTCCTAACTGCATTCTCTGTACTCTATCGGGGGGGGGGGGGGGAGGTCTACCATAAGCAGCTGGTGCAGAATGGACAGCCATAAAATCCAAGACTTGAAAAGCCATCTGTCTACAAACCTATTCTCTTTGAGGACTGTTTGTAGCTTTTGTTAATGTCATAGTATTAAGTCTTCACAATGCAGCACAATGGCACATATAGAAAGTACATTGTCAATGAGAAAGCTTCTCCTGGCTTCAGTGATCAAATAGGAAGATAAACTAATTCCTTGCTATCTTCCCTCCTTGTGTTGCTGAGTCAGTCAAGGAACAAAAATGAGCCTGAACCTTGTAAACTTGAAACATGTCATACCTGGGCACACAGGTGTGCTAGGAAGACCCCTCTAGTTTTTCTGCATAGTCTCCATAGTAGAAGTGTTCAGATAGACCCATCTGTGCTGAAAATAGTAGAACAACTCAGCCCCTCACTGAGGCTGTGTGTTATGCCTTCTAACTTGATGCTTCTTAAGTTAGGTCAACTAGGAGGCACAGTATGGTTCTTGACTTACTTTCTGCCCTCAGCCTCAATCTCACATCTCAGGATACTTCTTTTCTTGGCAGTGGCTACCTCTAGCAGATTGATTGCTTCTGGATAGGTGAAACACTGGAGTTTTAGGCAGGAGTAGGCTGCTCTGAATTTGAATCCTAGCTCTGGATCCAGCAGCTATGCAGTTTGAACAATTTAGACTCCCAGTGACTCATTCTCACCCCAAAAGAGACTTAATATTCTTTTGGCATAGGGAAAATTTTGGCTTTCGATGAAAATATTAGAATTATTTCAGCATAGTAAATAGTTGCCTACTCTGTAAGCCACAGAGCTAGGACATTACAAATGACAGCATTGGCTGGCACCTCTTCTAAGCTGGGTGAGGTCTATATCAATGCTAGCAAAGAGGCACTACTGATGTCCCATGAGGTTAGTTGAAAAGAAAACCAAGTTTCCTGAAGTTGAGGTGAATGGAACAGTGGACCAAATCCTCCATCCTGCATCCTGATTCTGCATCTGTGCATCCTGATGCTTAATGCAGGGACAGACTGGCCCCAATTCTCAGCACATATAAATACCCTGCCAGCTTAGGGAAGAAGGGGGTAGTATCTATACAAGTTTGCCTGTAGACCAAAAGAATCAGCTTTGAGAGCTTTTGCACAGCCTACAAGACTATGGGCAAATGGATAGCCAGACCCCAAGATGGCTTCTTGCAATCCTTTTCTCTAGTGGCGCTACTTTTGGGGTTCCTTTTGGTCTCTTCAGTGTTAGCTAACAAGCAGGCTCTTTCCAGCCTTTCCCCAATCCCTCTCCTGGCTGCTGCCTGGCAGAGCCGATGTCCAACTCGGTGTTAATGATTAACGCACAGCAGTGAGATCGCAGAGTTGCCGAGAGTCCTGTGTCCAAGAATGAACCGCATTGCTAAATCAGTGAAGACAGTTGCCAAGGTAACCCCCATGTAATCTATTTAACTGGCTCCCCAAACACCAATCAAGGTCAGATAACGCACTCAAGCACCATATGAACACACTCAGACAGCATCAAGCTTTGTAGCAAGACAGCAGGGAAGGAAGAAACCTCATTAGGAATAAAGATAAAAAGCACCCTAAATATCATTTTGAAAAGTGTTAATTGGGAATGCATAGGCTTGAGTGGGGGCAGAGCCCACCACTCTGGGGCATGTCCTGGCCACAGAGGAAGTCACTAGAGGCCATTTGTTAAGTGCTGCTGCAATTTTCCCACTCAGGATCAAAACAAAAGGCGCCACAGGACTAAATTATTCATGTCAATTTGTTTATTAATGCAAAGGCTCGTATTTACATTTCTGCCTAATAGGGTGGGGTTTTTTCCCTTTAGGGACCCCTTACCTGCCTTGACCATTCAACCAGGAGTCTCCTCCCCAGCATTTTCTAACTGACTCAAATTTCTTAAAAGACTCCTAGGAGCAATCAACATTGCATTTCCTCTCACCTCACCCTGCCAGACTCTCCAGAGAGCAGGCAAAGAAAAAAAAAAGACCACTTTGCAGAATTGCTGTCTCATGCCATCTCATTTCCTGCTCTGAGGGTATTCACAGGAAAGAGCCTGTGTGGGAAGCGGGGAGAAAAGAGCTAAGATGTGAAGAAGGGCAGGGGAGTCTCGCCTCCAGAGGGACTCCAAACCCCCGCAGGCTATAGTTCTGTCATGTGAGTCACACCTGCCCTAGGATGCCATTAGGATGAGAAGAATAACAGTGTTTTATCACCAAGCATTACCCCAAATCAGCTCCCCCAGGCTCCTTCCCCAGACCCATTTAGTCTTCTTAGGCTCTTTTTAGGGTCCCTGATCTGCTATGACATTGTTGTGACTGCCTTATTCATTTGTCTTCTAGTTTGCTGGCCAGTTTTCATCTAGTTCACCATCATGGCCTTGTCTCCTATAGTCCCTAAGAGAAGAGTCTCTGGCAATGGCACTGCATTAATTGGTCCACCTAAACTCGAAAAACATATCTGCCTATCTGGCTTCATGCTCTCTAGCTATGGTTAGTTTGCCTGGGTTCTAGTCCTTTGCTATAGGATGCAACCATCTGGTTCACTGGCCATGGGTTTAGCTGGTCAGCACACCAACCACTTTCTCTAAAGAAGTCAAGTAAGCTTTAACCATAGGCACAGCGCAGTTTAGATTGGCCTAAGTTGTGCTTGGACCCTCATTTTCAAGCAATAACTAAAGGAACTTCCTTCGACGGCATCGGAAGCCAAGCACTTAATAAGCTTGATACGAAGGGTTTCAACAGAAAAATTAGTAGGCCCTGCCTGAATGTTGGCATCTCAGGCAGAATGGGTACACAGTGACAACTTCTTCCCAAAGGAACTGAGATATCCTGAAGTAGAATCATTTTGATTTATGAAAGCCTATGTTGTAAGCCTAGGACCCTCGAGCCACTGCTTTTCCATGTGTCTTAACTGTAGCAAAAAAGACCATAGAATACAACAGGACATCCTTGGTGGAGAAACACATAGCATCACAGAACATGTTAGAAAATGCTTTGGAAGTCTAACTAATTGCAACTGTGGATATGGGCGCTCGCTGATTAGTACAGGGACAGAAGAACATTTTGTAATTCCAAAACTTAATGCTTGTCCCACCACCACCACCAAGAGTACAAACACATGTGCAGACACACTCAAGCCCCTTGGTAAATAGTTTTGGAGGAAGATTCCTTTTAATAAGAATGGATATAATCAGCTATTTCAGATTTGCCAAGTCCCCCACAAATAAAGGGACAAACATGTCATGCCATAGCCATCTGACTAAATACTATTTGGCATTTAAAAATAAGTGTAATTCTGACATGTAGTAAAATAAATGACCTATGAGGGCATTTACAATTTGTGAAATCAGCCACAAAGAAAAAAAAAAACTAGATAAAATTCTACTTCTAAGCCTCATCAAATTCACAGGGACAGAGGGGGCATTTGTCTGAGCGAGAAGCTAGTGCTTTACAGGACAAGGATGATTATGCCACTCAGTTAAAAGAAGCTAACACAGGGTTGGAAAGATGGCTCAACAGTTAAGAGCATTTTCTACTCTTGCAGAGGATCCAGATATGGTTTCCAGCACCCATGTGATGCTTCAGAACAATCTATGACACCACTCTCAAAGGTTCTGATGCCCTCTCTTGGCCTCCACAGACACTGCATGCACATGGTTTCATACACATGCATTTAGCTAAAATACGCACCCACATGAAATAAATCCAAAAAAAGGAATTTGATGGCTAATGTGGTCAGTGTTAAATATATTGTACCACACTATATTTGAAAAGAAAAGAATCACACTTGCACATGCTAACAGGCAAAAAGACAGGAGTCAAATCATCTTTAGGTCAACATACAAGCATATTCACTTCAGCAAGGGGGCAATCTTTTCTTAAAGGAATTTAAGTAGAGCCCACAAACACTTTGCTGTTGTATAGAGGTTCAGTGCTTTAGGGGGTTGAGGGCTGAGATGAGAGCTACACACTTGGCATTGTCATCATGGAAGTAAAAGCATGCAACAAGGCTGGTCCACAAAGAATAAATACTAATGTCAGCAAGAAGAGCTTCAAGCACCATTTAGCCCAGGGGTCCCTCAAAATTCATAGGAAAGCTTAGACTATGTCCTGCACTATGCCTGCCTGGATGCTGCCAAGTTCTTGCCTTGATGATAATGGACTGAACCTCTGCACTAGTAAGCCAGCCCCAAAGAAATGTATAATAGTTGCCTTGTTTATGGTCTCTGTTAAAACCCTAACTAAGACAGGCATTTTTGTATACATTTTTTTGTCTGAATTCTTTTTGGTTCTTTTGTTACACACACAGGAGTAAAGGTTTTGAGTCATAGTATATACCACCTGTTTATGTTTTTGAGAAGGGTCAGACTTTTATAATGTTATTGTTCCATTTGATTTCCTATCTGAAGTGTCTGAACTTTCCAAATCCTTCAGAGTCACACACCGATACTTATCCTTTTATAAATCATAGTCATTTCATTAACCGTCAAGTATATAATAGAACACCATTCTTCAGATATGACATAGCAGTTGCCATCTTGAAATCGGAGCAGCTATGAATATGCATGTCAGACCCTTACAAGTTGTGTCCTATCAGCATTCTTATGGGAGGTCAGGAAATCCTCATTAAGACTGTAACAACTTGGTTCTGTCTCCACCCTACACTTAGACGTAAGCCATCCTGTTTCAACTATTTTGATCTCTGAAGGTGAGACTCTGGAGGCAGAAGCTTAACTGAAGGTCAACTCCATCTCTGCAGATTACACCCATGGGTAGGCAATATAGTCCTTGGATGATCACTTAGAAGTATAATAGGTCCAGTGTAAGTTCAGACAACATGGCACTGATACCGACATCAGGCTGAAATTACTAGTAGGAGAAGGGCATGATTATGAGTAGCAAAAATATGGCTAATTTTAAATGTCTAGAGAACAACAAATAAAGCTATGATATCTGTTATACAATTATTCCTACCAAAATGCCACTTTTGTGTGATTCTGTATAAATATGGCCTTTAGGTTAGAGGTTTTCTCCTTTATTTGGTTTTGCTAGTGCCTGTGTGTAACAACCTGTAGCCTTTGTGCCAATCTTCCTGTGTGCCTGTGTTTGCCTGTGTGTGGAATGAGCACACTGGCATGTGTCTGGGTTTCTGCCTGTCTCTGCCTTCCTAGTGACCTAGCGCCTGGTGAGTGATGTAGATCTTATCCATCTAGTACTCTTCTCATCCTCTTCGACTTGGCAGCTTCTTGAGACTCTCCTCTGTTCTTGCTTCAGGACATGGACTTCACAGTAATGATGTCAAATGTCCATATGTTCATTAGACATGTGAAAACTTCTGTAGAGAAATGTATATTGTCTTTTGTTTATTATTAATTGGGCTATTTATCTGTTTCTTATGAAGTTGTAAGAATGTTATATATTCTAGATACAAGTTTTCTCTTAAGTGTCTAGTTCATAATTTACTCCCATTAATTTATCTTTATTTTTTGCATAACATCAGACTCAGGAGAATCTTGTATTCCAGAGCTTTCCACAGTTTCATTCACTGGTTTTGCTTGAATTTACTTGAAAAGGAAAACTTTCTTTCAGTGTTCAAATGGAATACTGATGTCTCTTGTGATACAAATGATACAGTGAAGCCTACCTTGTGTTATTTAGTCCAAGTGTCATCCTACAGTGAGGCTGGCCAGGACTTCAGCCATTCTCTTTGATAAAATGGAGGTGATAAAACACCTAGAGGCTTATAGATAAGTAGCACTGGCCCAAGATAAAAGTCCTTTCTGTCATTAGGATACTGAAAAGCACCTGGCCCAAGACACATAAGACCTATACCTACACTTGGTGCCTGGTTGACTATTAAAACTACACCTCTGTGTTATACCTGCCTTTGAGAAGTCCTTCTGTACCTGACCTATATTATTCCTGTTCTGTTGGTTCTGAGGTCTAGTCTGGATTGTGCCAATACCCAGTGCAGCTCCTCCTTCGAAAAGGGAAAAGATCTCTTAGGACTGTTAGCCAAAAGCTTGTCCAGTGCTGTTATTAGAGCATGGAAAGAAACCCTTGAGGCTCCAGTATCCCCATTTCTCTGGTAGGGCCAGTGGCCTCCTGATTTCTCTTGAGAGGGGTACAAAGTACCTTTCACCCAGGGAACCCTTGTTTTCTAGCTGGAGTTAGGAAGGCCTCTATACAAATGCCATGGCTTCTTAAATAAATTCACCTGTATCTTCTAAAAGAAATTGATGTGTTTGAGGTTAAATATTTTATTCCATTTTTACTAGCATTTTTTTCTGCTTCTTGATTGCCCCATACCTGAATGTCCCTTCAAGAACACCAGCTGCAGACAGAAAACAGGACATAAATTGGTAGAAAAAGCAATTGGCTCTTTAAAACATTTTTTGTCAAAACATATTCTCCCCAATCTGTTGTGATGAATAAAAGTAAAACAAGACAGCCACCTTCAGAAAACAACAAACAACCCAAGTCAGAAATACCAGAGACCATGATTGTATCCCTCACACAGATCAGGGACCACCTAATACATCTCTTTCTTTGTAAGCCTTACTCCCAAGACCTTACAAATTATATTTCAATCTAAATGCAAATTCATTCAAACCATAGACATTCAATCATAGTGAAAACCAACAAGTTAGCTTAGTCTGTTTAAGTAGTGTTGTCCCCAACTGGGCAGTGTTTGCCCAGTGTCCACTGTCCTCAGACTCAGTGTCAGTGAACTGAGTCATAAGTTCGCAGACTTCCTCTTAGGGCATCTAATCTGCTTGCGTGAAGAGTAGCCAAACTGTGATGGAATCTGTTTTTATTTGTTGAGAATATGTTGAAAAAGAGAATCCTGAGTTGAGAGGCCACCATCTTACATTTCTGATGGGCAAGGGAGATGTGGTAACTCATATACAATAAACTGTTTCTGACCAAAAAGAACAAAATTATGTCATATTAAAATGGTTGCAACTGGAGACTATCATGTTAGGAAAACTAAGCCAGACTCATAATGACAAATGCTCTCCTGTTTTCAGAATATATGTATACACAAGCCATGAAAATAGATTGAACTGGAATGAAGAAGGGCCCCAATGAGAGGGAGATCAAGAGAGAATAAGTGGTGTGTGCGTGAATATGGCCACAGTCAATGATATATACCTGAAAATATCACAATGAAACACTATTGTGTGCAAAGAGTATCTGCTAATAAAAATGAAAAGACAGTAAAGGGCCTTACTTGCAGGCACCCTGGCTGTGAAGGTTTGAATGAGAATCACCTTCATAGAAGCACATGCTTGAATTCTTGGTCTCTAGTTGGTGGCTGTTTGGCAAGAATTAGGAAGTGTGGCCTTGCTGGAGGAAATGTCACATATGGCAAACTTTGAGATTTCTAAAGACTTGTATCATTTTAACTTCATGCTCCTGCTTGTGGATCAAGACATGAACTCTCAACCACTGCTCCAGCCACTTAGGATCCTGACCTCACTCATCAGAACCTCTATACCCCTGGACCCGTAATCTCAATTAAACTCCCTTTTTTCTATAAAGTGCTTTGGTCATGGTGTTTTATCATAGCAATAGAAAAGTAATTTCTATAATACGGGCCTTTGGTCACTATTAAGGTTAACTAGCAATTAAGAGAATGAGTTCATTTTCCCCAGCCTTGTGCCACCACAACCTGTAAAGAATCATAATTCCTGGGAATATTTATCTATTTCAGTCCCTATTGCTTCTACTCAGCCACCTGCCTTTTGCCTTGGCTCCCTGGTGAGATTGGGTAGCAAGGAGCCACATCAGCCAGAAGCACAAACTTGCTGTGGTCTGGGTCTTCCCCTCATGTATGTACCAGAATGTATTTTGTGGATAAGGAAACAAAGAACACTCTGGTCCCTGCCACATGCTGAGACACATTAAAGCACCTTTCCAGAGATAACCCCTTGCTCTCCATCCAAAGCCACCTCTGGCTTTGTAGTGCCAGAGAGGATGTGGGGGCCATTCTTACTTCATACCATACTAAATGGCCACAACAAGAAAAAAGTGAAGTCAACAGAGCAAATTCAGTCTCCTCCCCCAAGAGAACAAGGAGAGTTTTGAATTAGCTTTTCCCAGAGGATAAAAGGACAAAACCCAGGGAACCATTAGAGTGAGGGCTCAGCTGTTCCTAAGGTCTGCTTTGTTTCTCAATTTAGACCATACTCCTGCCAAGGAGAAGGTCTCAGCAGTGTTGTGGGTTAGTAGGGAAAAGCCATCACCTCAATGACTGTGTAGCCCATTTGGGAAAAACATTTTCAATTGATTTTCCAATTTGTTTGTAGTAAACAAGAAGCATGTGTCCATGCTGCTGCTCTGTGCTTTGAGTCTGGTTCCATGGACATAATGATCTAGCACCACTGGAAACCACAAAAGAGAGGGATTTTCTCCAAGGAAGCAAGGCTCCATGGCTAGGAGAGCTGGTTTTCAGGTCTCGGGTATCATTAGGGAGAGATGGACAGAGTCCAGACATCAGGTGAGTCTCAGAGAGGGAGCAGCATCCTCTTCTGAGAACCTTCCCCAGCTGGTTCTTGCATCCAGTGTCCCAGTCAAACCAAGCTCATCTACCTGTCTAAAGAGTCCAGGAATGCCCAGAAGTTGTTCAGAAATTTCCTTTAAATGTTGGCAAAGCATTTGCAGTCTGAAGGGATGACATTTGAATTCATTCTGTGGTCATGCTTTAGAAAGCTTGGTGTTACGGAATAGAGCAGATATCTTGCTTTCCCCAGATGCTCACAGTGTTGCCCATCGGCTTCCTGATCTCAGGCTCTTTGTTGTGCTGCCCTCTGGCTGGGTGTTTGCCCTTTGTATTTTCTTGGAGCCACTTCTTTGTCCTCTGTCTGAACTTCTGTGGTTTCCTCTGAGCCAACCTTCTAAACTTGCTTTTGGTTCTTGAGGGCAAAACATTGTCCGTTTTTTTCTGAAGTAGCCACTCAAAATAAGCCCAGGATTCTTGAGAATAAGACGAGCTTCATGCATCAGGGAGCTAACATTTTGGGGCAGATTATTTTCTCTGTCATCTACTCAGAAAGAATATGTTATAATCCTAACCCCTAACCTGTTCTTACATCTGAGATCATTCATTGCTTTTTATTTTCAGAAGAAAACTAAACAAAAATGAGAACTGCCTCCATTGAGACATGTAGTAAGCTACACTGAAAACCAAGCAAGGCAAGGAATGAGATCAGACTCTGTCAGTGTGGGGCTTGCAGTAGTGTTCCTTGTCTGGTCCCCATGGCCAGATGAACTGGGGATTAGGAACAATAGGAAGGAACTTTGCATTTAATGCTGGTGAGGTACCTGGTAAAGTTACCTTGCTCAGATAGCAAATGTGGCCTCTCAGATGTCCCCAAAATGCTCTGACAATGGAGACATCTACATTAGCATGGGGACAGCCAGGAACCCCTTGGAAAGCTTTCTCACTGCATCCTATAGAGCTTTCAAGTCTGGGAGGTCAAGATATGTAAATAAACTAGGTCAGGGCTCTGGGCAGCCTACTTAAATCAGACAATAGACTAGGATAAGTCATCTACCCTCCCAGAACTGGGATCTGGCTACACAGATAGCAGAAGGTTTATCCTCGTGGGCTTCAAAGACCTGGTTGAAATCATAGTCCCTTGAACTTAGGTGAGCATTATCAACAAAAACCTAAGCAGTGACCTTTGGTTTACAACCTGTTCACACCCAGCTTCTGTCATGCAGTCCTTCACTAGGCTTGAGGGTGTCATTGTCCATGTGAACATGGTATGCAGCAGAATCAGAACTCAGACTTTATTCTTTTCATGATGGCTAAAGCTAATGATAACATTTTTCTAAATCCCTAGAGGGAAAGAGCATGAGGCACTGCATGTAAACAACAAGAAAGGCAAAAAGTTCAATTAAACTAATCACAGGCACACACCATACATATACACACCACAGACATTCATATACCTCACATACATACACATATCACACACATACCAAACACATATACATGCACCACAATCACATATCATATACACACCATATACGCATACCATGCATACACACACCACACATACATACACTACATATACATCACACATACCACATACGCACAACCCACATACACACATACCACAAAACACATACCACATACACACACACCATATATACACACACCACAAAAACACACATCACACACATGAACACATACACACACACTACACACATATATACCACACACAAATATACAACACATATCAGGAGCCTGATATAGCTTTCCCTTGAGAGGCTCTGCCAAAGCAATACTGATACAGATGACTAAGCACAGGTTCCCAATGGAGGAGCTAAAGAAAGGACTAAAGGAGCTGAAGGGGTTTGTAACCCCATAGAAACAACAACTATATCAACCAATCAGACCCCCCTTCCCAGAGCCCCCAGGGACTAAACCACTATTCAAAGAGCACACATGGACAGACCCATGGCTAGCGCTGCATATGTAGCAGAGGATGGCCTTGTTGGGCATCAATGGGAGGGGAGGCCCTTGGTCCTGTGAAGGTTTATGACACAGTGTAGGGGAATGTCAGGGTGAGAAGGCAGGAGAGAATGAGTGGGGGAGTGGGGGAGCACCCTCATAAGGTGCAGGGTGGAGGGAGGATAGGATAGGGGATTTGTGGAGGGGAAACCTATAAAGAGTATAACATTTGAAATGTAAATAAAAGAATATCCAATAAAAGATAAAAAAGGAAAAAAAGACAGCTGTAGGAAGAAATGCTTGAATTGGAAAGCAAAATGTTTTTTGAAGATACAAAAGGAAAATGACAAAGAGTTGGGGGTTCAAATGGGTTTCTTGATGACATTTTCAAGAGTGACACAAGGGCTTAAGAATGGCCGAATGCTTGTCTCCGTGGATCTCTTTGGAGAGAGGTAGCCTGCCATTTCTAGTTCATTTCCGGGACAACAATCAACCAGGCCGAAATACATAACCCTGATCCATCTCAGTAGTTAGTTATCAGTCATTGTAGAAGCCCAAGGTCCATGCTCCAAGACAGCACCAAGTGTTGAAGCTGCTATTTGGCCAGTGATCCTATGAGATAATACTAAACCAATTAGTCGATCCCCTGATTCTTCCCGGTTAAGCCTCACTTGATGGCAGAAACAGAGCATTGTAAACTACAACAACAAACAAAAGTCAAGCCCACAGCCAGTGGGCCTGTGAAGGTGGCAGAAAAAGCTGCCATATCCATTTCTCCTGAAGAATGAAGCATTTTGGTAGAGGACTGTGGATTGAAGTGTTGGAAAAGTGACTGTCAGTCCACAAGGATCAGAGTTTCAAATACAAGACTGATTTGTGTGCATGGACACGTGTGCCAGTTTATGTACCTGTTTTGAACTGTGTGTACATGTATGCAGGTACATGTGTGAAGGTACATGTCTATGGCTGTATTTTATACATGAGCATGTTGGAGAAATCATGGGTGAGAATGGATGGGTACACATGCCTATGTATATGTGTGTGTGCACTATCATATGTACATATTCTGTCAGTGAAGGCTTATCTGTGGTTGCCTTGCTTCCCCCTTTCCGATGATGCCTATAATCCCCCATGAAAGTACTTTCTATCTGAGCTGGTCCTATACCACTGGAACAAGGGAATTACAGATGGAGGCAAGCATCCCAGAGGAAGGCTACTATGTGGATAGGAGAGGGTCAAGATTCAAGATTCAAGATAGGAATGAAGTGGAAACTTCTAGTTCTTTGGAAAGTTGGTTATGTCAGATGATGTTTTTGTGGGGCACACAGGTGAAAGGATATCTTGCTAAAGCAAACACATGAAAGACTGTCGTCCTGAAGCAGACACAGGTGAAAGGATATTTGAACACAGCAGACACATGAAAGGACCTGGGATGGAGGAGTATAAATATGACCCCACAGGCAGTGGGAGACAAGCACTGAGCTTTGGTTTAGTTTGCTCCACCTCGATATTCTTCACTTAAGATAGGTATATATTGGTTTGCCTTACATAGCTTTGTTGAAGACAAAATAACTCCAACATTGAGAGAAACTCTCCCTAAGAACTGCTCATGAGGTTCCCACAGCAGCTTGCCACTTCTGCGGCCTTGCCTTAAGCCGGTTGGTGACCATGACTGTTTCTTCAGGATTGAACTACAGTTGCCTGATTCTGCCTGCTGAAAGTACTGGACTGTGGCATCTGGGGTGTGCCTGTTGCCTGCCTGCCTAGAAGACTGGTCTGCAGCTGCTGAGTCGTATTTGGTGTTTGCTATGGGACTGAACTGCTGCCAAAGAAAATTGAGCTAGCCCCAAAGAACTATTGCTGAACAGGTCCACTTTCCCCATATCCTAATATCTTTTCTCTTCCACTACCTCTGTTGGATGGTAGGCTAGAGGAAAGATTGAACCCTTATTAAAAGTAGGTTGAAAAAAATGTATGCCTACATAGGAGTAAGAGGGATCTGAAACCCATGAACCCAACAGCACTTGAACTTAAGCTTGGCTTTATGAGTGTCTCTTCAGCTCCCTCTTCTGCTACGGGCATTGGCATTGGGTACCTGGAGAAAAATGGGAGAAAACTATTTGCATAATGTCCCAGAAGACCTCTCTTAATTTTCATGGCTCTATCATGTCACACATAGAGCAGGTCATCACACATATCTTGAAAACAGGACCTTTTCTATAAGGGACCCAGTGTTGCTAGGCCGTGGAAGGAAGCCAGTTCTCCTGTCAAGGGACTGGATTGAAATAATGAAATGTCCACTTCAGCATGTGATAAATTTCAGGGATTTACAACAGCTCAAGATCTGTGTGCACTGGTGGAAGCAGAATTTATAGAAACGTAATATAAAAGAAAAAATATAAAAATGCAAGCCCAGTGATTATTCACCCGAGTGGGCCAGGAAGGGGAAAAGGCATCTTTTTGCTAATTAGATATGATTAGCATGTTGTGGTGTCACAGATAAGAGAGGGCATTTGCCCTCCACAGCCCAGCCTCTAGGAGGAGGGTGTGGGATGAGAACTAGAGTGCTGTGCTGATCCCTACTTGGCTCAGGACCATTGTTCTATTCTTGCTGCTTCAGGTGCTCTCACACAATTCCCATCAACATTCCAGTTGAAAGTGGAGGAATGATTCTGAAAGAACTGAGAGAAATGTCCAGCTCTACTTTTAGTCTGTTGTAAGAGACCGTGGCCCCTTCCTAGAGGGAAGATTGAAAACCATCATAATCCCAATGACCTATTGGGGTGCATGTGACAGGAATTTCTCAGTTGAGCTAAGTGATTGCAGCCAAGAGAAATATCTGCTCTGATTAACATAGAGGAAGTAGGAGCTGTGGCTTGACTAACACATTCATGGTCAGGGACAGACTGGAGTCATAAGCAGAGGAAAGCAACGGAAGGTTATAGACAAGGAAGTTACTCCATCAGACAAAGCTCAGAAAGATTTCAGCCAGGAGACTAGAGCTCAGAAGAGAAAAGATGTCAAGAGTTTTAGTACAATGGTGGTGAGGCTGGCTGTAGGTAAAATAGGACTGTTCTAGGCTTCAGCCCCTAACAGAGGCAGCCATGAACAAAGTGGAGTGCCACTTAGAAGAAAACATTGATCACATTGTTTTATAACCGTCTTTTCTAGCTGTTTACATACAACAGTGTCCTCTTCTTCACTGAGTGGATGTCAAAAATACAGCAAACTATTGTGCTAAGAAAGTCACTTTGACAGGTCTAATTTACTAAGGCTGCGTCATTTGAGAGCATAAATACATCTTTCTTGTCAAAGATGATATTGAATATGGAGAAAATGGATTGCAGAGTTAAGCATACTAATAATTTGAGAGGTATTTTATGCTGTTTTGAAAATCTGAGCACCATCTACAGCAATGCAGCCAGTCCCCTAATAGCCCAAATATGTGTTCCCAGCAGAATATGTCATTTGGATACTCAGAAATGTGGGTGGCTCCAGAAGTGCTAACATTCTGGCTCCCAGCCACCACATCCCTGTTTACATTTGCTTCACAGTCTCTATCACTGTAGCATGAGAAATCTGGGAGGGGGTGGAAACAGATTTTCAAATGAGAACATGGACTCCTTAGGTAGATTACCGCATTCCAACTCCTGAGTCTGTTTGTGAATTTTGTATACTTTTTATAATCTAATTGGCACTGGAAGATAGAAGGAAACAGCAGAAAAACTTCAACATCCATACAACCTTTTGCTACAAAGAACATAGTCTGTGTTGCCTTCGACTTCTTTCACAACTGCATCTGTGTCACTTTCCAGTATTCCTAGTACATCCTGGCACCAAGGATCACAGACAACCCTATTAGTTTCCTCATTGGGTTAAAAACCCATCTTTCATTCTGTAATTGGCTTAGGACTCTAAGCACTTGTCTACTAGAGTCTACTTTCCCAAGTTTGAGCTGGGTTGATGTTATCCCCAGTCTCTATGACTACCTTCCTATTACCTGGTCAATTGAGGTCACCCCAAAGAATGGTCTAGGGTTCAGCATTGGGCTAAATGATAGAGGTCATAGTCCTACTTCACCTCTTCCCTGACCCCAAGATAAGAGGAAGCTCCTCTGATACCTGAGGTCAACATTTGCCTAAGACAAGCAAAGATAACTCATTTTCTACACAGAAAAACCAAAAAGGCATCAGTTGTATTTGGTAGAAATGATGCTACTTGCCATCAGGGAGTGAAATGTATATGTAGCTTTATCAGTTCATGGGGCCCTGGCATTGGCATTTTGCTGCTGATGATGAAGAGATAGCAGAAGTAATATGTTCATATGAAAAATGAGCAAAGCACAGTGATTTATCTAGAAGCCCCACAAAGTATGAGTCATCTTACGTACAGAGTAACCACAGAGAAGTCAGCATCATGTCCCCAAACTAATGCTCATCACTTTTTCATTTCTCTTTGCTTAATTAAAGACATGTTTTATCCTACTTGGAGAAAACCCTATTTGTCTATGCTTGGATCTTCCAAGAAAAGCCATGAGGCAGTGGAGAAAGCCTAGGGTTTGCTGCATGCTCAGACAAACTGCCTTGTCATTCCACAGTCAGAATTAAGAAGCCTTGTAGAAGTACCAAGTATCAGATACATATCACTATTTATAAAAGACCATTTGCTTAGTGCTTCTGGACTGCAAGATTTGTGTTCCTCCCACTGCTAGCCCAGAACAGTAAGTCCATGGTTCCTAGTAACCACACTAGGTCCTATTAAAACAGCCAGCTGTAATATAAATAAAATGAGTGACTATAAAGCCAGGATATCCTGTCACTTGATGAAAATTGCAGGAGGGAGAAAACCTGATTTCAGTAGTGGTCTCTATTAAGCAAAGCAGAAAATGAAATGAGAGGTGGAACTGTGAGCCTCCCCCAAAAGCCACTGATGTTTCCTTTTCACTCCTAGGATTTGGATGCTAGGAATCCCTAGAGAGGAGAAAAGGGTTCTCTCACATGCTCTCCAGGTGCTGTGGGATACCATTCCTGGGAAGATGGGAACAAAGGCCTACTTACTCCAGATAGGGAACCAACAATAGATCATAGTAAGGGTGTCACCAAAATGCAATTTGTTGAGCCAATGTGTTTACTGGGGTTGTTTACAGGAGCTGAAGTAAATCAGAGACAGCTTCATCATTGAAAGTCCACCCCAGCATGTGTGAAAGCTCATACAAATGGAAACCTGCAGGCAGTTCAACACATCAGAGAGTATCTCTTGCAAGCAGCTTACTCTGCATCTCTCCCAGGCAGCCGGTCTGGTCTCTGCCTGTTCGAGGCATGTCAGCTTTTCCAATAGTATTTCTTGGCACACCTTGCTACCTATATACCCTTGATCAAAAAGGGGACTTAGTGAATTTTGTCCATTTCAGGGATTTCCTGAAGTCAATGAGCTGTTTACTTCCTGAGTTTAATGAGCTTCCCTGTAGGAAGGAAGGTTTCACTACCCCTTCCAACATCTTATGTCTCAACCAAGACTCTCCCTCAAAATGGAAAGTTTTATCCTAGAGGAAATTGCTGTACAACACTAGAGAAGTATTCTAAGGGTCTTAGGAATGCAGCCACTCAGGATACCAAATCTGGATCTGCCCCTGAGAACTACATGTCCTCATTGTTCATCTGGACAAAGAGGTGCAGGATTCTAAAAAAAAAAAAAAAAAAAAACCAAAAAAAAAAAAAAAAAAAAAAAACACTGTAGGTTTCTTGTGGTGAATGAGCAATGTTGACCTAAGTGGCTCTCTTAGACATGTCTACCACCTTCCTGTCCTACCATCCATTAGGCATTGCTGAATTATTGGCTTATCTTGTCATCTGCCAGATCTTTCCAGGGCAATGGCTGCTTTGGGAAATTCCTGGAGAATTCATGTCTAGACGCATAGCAGGGTTTGAGCACATAGATCTCAGAGCAATACATTTAGCTTTATGTAGAAGCAGGATGATAGGAAAGCACTAGACAGGAAATGGGCTGAAAATCAGAAAGAGGGCTCCAAATAAACATCATTGACCTTCTTGATCTTTGAAGTATATTGCTACAAAGGCTTCAGATTGAATGGCCTAGCTCCTGCCTACTTTTGGAATATAGGCTAAAGTATATAAAGTAATATAAAGCAAATTCATCCAGGTTATTTCTCCATGGCACTTGGTTATTAGGTATTCTTTGACTGTGGCTACTATAACACACTAGAAAGTGGGGTTTGCCTGACAGTTCCAAATCCCTTCCTAGCTACTTCTCCCTTCTGTGGAGCTCTACTCTTCATACCTAGAAAATACTCCAAATAAGTGTATCTGAGAAGTACTGTACCCAGCTCCTTTTTATTAGGAGGAAGATGAGATTGACTCAGCTACCAAATGCCTAATCTTGGTACCTGGGCTCTGAGAGCTGAAGTCTTTGTGCTTTTTGTAGTGACAAACTAGCAGAGAGTATAGGATATCAGACAAAATTCTGACAGAAGTCCTGTCAACCCTAGTGCCAGTGGAGTAGCAGGCAGGTATTTGTTGGGAGTAAATATGAGGTATGGTGTCAATGAGGCAGAATATGTCCTGAGTGTTCATAGTGGGAGTCAGCTGTATACATGTATGGTTAGTGCTGTAATCCACGCTGAAAAACAAGTTGTGCTCCATAGACTGACAATTTTCCTAACTTCTATAAGGGTATTCCCACCACAGCTTGATTTGTGGTTTAAGAATGTTTGCTGTCACAACATTTGGGAATACAAATGTTAACAAGACCCCAAATGGAGCCCACCTCACTACCTTCCCACTTGAGCCTGGCCCAATGGTCTCTGAAAAACCCTTCTCTGAAACACTTTTTCTCTAAATACAGTACCTCAAAGAGAAGGGAAGGATTGGCATTCAAAGGCACCTGCTACCTCCACACACATGAGGGTTGAGAGGAGGCAGCCCTCAGCATTGCTTCATCCTACTGTGGCCCCATCTCATTTATGACACGGACCCATGCATTTGAAGCAGCTAAAGTGAGTTTCCCTGGTTGTTTTAGTGGCCTGCAAGCATGGAGATAAATAATAATGCCAGAGTTAAGGACACATATGACAGCATGAGTTTGGGGAATAGTCTGGTAAATAAATGGACATGGAAGTGACTCCAGAGGGCCATGGGATATCATATGCTTACCGTGTTGTCATTTTATTCCTTCTTTGCAAAGTGGTCATCATTAACTCACTACACACAGGACATCTAAGGTTTACAGACCAAACTTAGGGCTAGTTAGTGTCCAGAGAGCAGATTTCCACCCAGGTTAATTTACTTCAAAATCCCATATTCTTTCCTCTGCTCCTTGTTTCTGGGTTGATAACTTGTACATTGCTCTCAAACATCCTTTGTGGGTCTATACCTATTTAACACTTACTGAATACCATCATTGTTCAGTCCGGGGTCTCCAGAGCTATATTACATCAGCTGTTATTTGTTGACATCTTTCCCATGGGAACAGTATTACTCATACTCAGTGTCTAAAACTGTGTTATGTAATATAGTAGCTGCTAGTCACATGTGGATAATTAGAATATATCAGTCAAAATTAAGTAAAAACTTAATGTATTTAGTTGAGCTAGCCATATTTTGGGTGTTCAAATGTCACACCGTGCTTATTGTTATTTGAGAGTGCAACTCGAGAATATGATCATGATAGAATAAAGTTCTCTGGGTAAGCAGAGGTCTAGGAAAAAAATTACAGAGCATAGAAGATACTCAAGAAATTGCTCCTTCTGGGATAGTGGTTTGTAATCCCCGCACTCAGATACATAGGCAGTGCCATCATGAGTTTCAGGCCAATATGAGCTGCAGAGCAACTTCTAGGCAACCCTAGGCTATACAACAAAATCCTATTTCAAAAAAGTAAAGCAACGCAAAAAGAAAAGCAAAGCTCTTGCATGTAAAATGTATAAAAAGGAGGTATAATTTATATAGTAACAGAATAAACCATTCTAGGTGTAAGGACTAGTACATCAACAGATTTATTGACCTTTATTGCTGATAATATTTGTCTACATCATTTGGATCCTTCTCTCAATGTGAATTAGAAGAAGGAGAAAATCCATGAGCAAATAAGTGTGAATCTAAACTGTATAAAACAACACTGGTGTGCTCTAGGGCTGTGAAGTGTAAATGCAAACACAGGAACAGCAGTATGTAAGTTGGAAGAGAAAAGATAGAACTGAAGCATTTAAGATCCTTTCATTGCCTGAGAAGGAGATGAAAGCACAAATTAACATACTCTGATAGATCAAAGCTGAATATTATAATTTCCAGGGTAGCAGTTCTCAATGGGGTCTGAGGACCCTTGGCCTCTCCGCAAATTGTTCAATGGGTCTGACAGGTGAAAACTCTTCCCACATTAACAGGAAGATCTGAGTTGCCTTCTGCATTCTCTGTCTTTCACAGGCATGCGATGCAGCACCCCCAAAGCTGTGAGATGTCTTAGCAGGCTGAATATAGATGTGGACATGAGAATCACACCATCTTCTATAAAGCCAGACATTAAAAACTCTAAAACAGCACGAGCATTTACACAATGCTTTTATTTAGAAAAACGCAGTTATTTTTCATAAAACAAATGGTTATTGTGTTGACACATAGCAGTGCATTAGTCAGGGTTCTGAACAAGAATAAAACTAATTTCTGGTCTCACTAATTTTACTTACAAATATAATTTTTATCTTGATACCATTCAAACCAGAGCCCAGAGGTTTAAAAAATGGGAAGACCAATGATGTATTTGTGGTCTTGAAGGGTTGAAGCAAAGGACAAGCTTCTGATCCAGTCTATGTCCAAAAACAGAAAAACATTGTTTCAATCTTAAATTCTTTAAGTGCTGGAGTTCCTTTTCCATGTCTGTCTGTCTGTCTACTCTATCTGTCTTGTCTGTCTGTCTGTCTATCTATCTTCTTTATATCCCAGTCATATGCACATACTCTCCAGTTCCCCCCTTACACACCTCCCTTTACCCTCGCCTCTGAGAAGGGGGATGTCCCAACCCACCCTAGCATCTCAAGTCTCTATAGGGTAGATGCATCCTTTACCACTGAGGCCAGACAAGGCAACCCAGTTAGGGGACTGGGCTTCATAGACAGTTATCAGCTTTAGGGTCAGTCCTCACTCCAGTTGTTAAGGGATCTGCATGAAGACCCAACTGCACATCTGATGTATATTTGTGGGAGCCTAATTCCAGCCTAGGCATGCTCTTTGATTGGTGGTTCAGGCCTGAGAGCCCCCAAGAGTCCAGGTTATTTGACTCTGTTAGTCTTCTTGTGAAGTCCCTGTCCTTTTCAGGTCCCTCAGTCCTTCCCCAGACTCTTCCACTGGACTTCTGAGATCCTTCCAGTGTTTGGTGGTAGGTCTCTGCATGTGTTTCCACTGGCTGAAAAGTAGAACCTATCAGAGGTCAGTTATGCTAGGTTCCTGTCTATAAGCATAACAGAGTATCATTAATAGTGTCAGTGATTGGGTTTTTGTCCCTAGGGTGGGTGTTAAGTTGGGTCAGTCATTAGTTTACCATTCCCTCAGTCTTTGTTTCATCTTTGTCCCTGCACATCTTATAGGTAGAAGACGTTTATGTCAAAGGTTTTGTGAGTGGGTTGGTGTCCTTATCCCTCCACTAGTAGTCCTGCCTGGCTACAGGAAGTTTCCATTTTCATAGTACAGGATAACCATGCTACAATCCACAGACCCAAAAAAGTCAGATAATAGACGGGTCCAAGGGAGGGTGCTTACATTTCACTCAGAAGGGAAAATAAAATAGACACTGGAGGTAGATATAGGGAGGGATCAGGCAGGGAGAAGGGGTCAGGAGGAGAATGAGGCAGGAGGAATCACGTGTAGGGAGGGGGGATGAAAGCTGATGGCAGCAGGCAGTAGGGGTCATTTCTAAAACATGCCAGAGACATGGGATGAGGGGAGCAGGAAATCTATGGGGATGACTCTAGATAAGACTTCAACCAGTAGTAGATATGGAGCCTGGGTTCCTTCTTGTCCAGGCATTTTGTTCTATTCATTGGCTTGCCTGAGCCCCATCCATAATACAGTAGGCAATGTGCTTTACTCAGTCTACTGAGGAAATGAATGTTAACATCACAGAAATATTTTGTCTGATAATTCTGATATTTAGTTACCTTTTTAAAATGGGTTCTTTTAACCTGTTACCCCCATTTTAATTTTCCTTGTTTCTTTAGTCAACTTTATCTTAATCTTCATGGAAAATTTCCATTGAAGACAGACACTTCCCTGGCATGTGGAATGGGTTATGGCCCTTTCTTATATAAGCTTAACCAATGCCTTAGTAAAATTACTTTTCAGTATATAACTCAGTGATACTTGCCAACATCTTAGCCCACAGTTATGCCTGTCCTGATATATCTACCTTCCCATCTATGTTCGCAGTGCATACTGAGCCTGGATATGTCTGGAGTTTATGGTTTTCATCATGTAACTCACTGCCTTTATGAGGGGGCCACTTCTATAAACATAATGTAATAGAATCAATAAAGATACTATTAGAGTACAAATTATTTTCTATAGATATTGGTGATGTGAGGTCTTCCTGTGGACCTCATACCAGGGTATGACATCTTTCTAATTAGTCAATAGTATCAACAAACATTCTGAACCCAACAGAATATGCTAACTTGGCCTAGACAATTCACCTCATAAATAGTCTTACAAGACTCAGGCCAGTTTCCCCCAAAATAACAGATGGGAAAGCCTAGTGTTTCATCTTCACAAATTATCCATTTAATAATTTCTTGAAAATCATTATCATACTAAGAGTTATAGGCAAGGTCTCGGTGCAGTCCTGGAACAATCTAAGTAAACGATTTTATGGATGATAAATTTCTAGGTATCTTTAGTCTGGGAAACTGGAAATGTTGGGTCACGAAGCGTTTCTACTATGCTAACTTTAAAATATTTGTAAGATATGTTGTGGATAAGCCATGGAGACTCCAGGAGCGCTTTACCACTTACATTCTTGAAAAGAGACAATCCATCACTGATTTCTGACAAGTGCCTATTACAGTGAGTCAGACAATACAGGTCAAATAGAATTGAGTGAATGGTTAAGGATAACTTTACTTACTCCAAGACATATTAGGGTAACACAGGGCTTAGAAGGAGACTAAGACCCTGTCAAAGCTCATGGAAATGTATGACTGATTAGTGACATCCTACATAAGTAGGAATTAGGGGAATGGTAGTACCCGGAATTTTCCATTTGTATGTCAAGGACTTGTTCTATCTCCAAGAGAGCATCCTGGAAAGGCATAACAGAGATACAGAGAGTATCTGCTGATAGACATGATAAGACTACTGAGAACTCAAGTTTGGGTAGGAGGTAGATTATGCTAGATGGTTAACCTTGACTCACATACTGAAAGATCCTTAAAGTTCATCCCTCACAGACATATAAGACAGAGCCTCTGCCCTGCAAAGCAGAAACGGAGGTGGACAATGTGTTTTTCCACCCCTCAGAGAACAGGACAGGAGAATAACAGGCAATGGTTGCCCCAGGACCTGAACAGTGAAAATGGTTCCTATTGCCAACTGTAAGAATCTCTTTTATGAAGATCCCACTTCTCTTTATAGTACTTTATGAGAGTACTGTCACTTCTGTTCTGGAATAAGATCTTCGTAGGACAGGGCTGAGGTGTTAATCTTTTATACATTGATGTGTATTCAGATCATCTTCTTGGTTTTCCTGATGCACAGATACTTTGTTAGTGGTGTTCAAATTTGAGCATACATCACAATCTCTTAAAAGCTTGGGCAACTCCAATTGCCAGGTCCTACTCCTACAGTTTCTGGTTCTGCAAGTGTGCTTTTCTAACAAGTTTCCAGATGGTAATGATACTGCTGGTATAGTGACCATGCTTGAGAAGCACTATTTTAGGAGAGCTTCTTTCCATGGATTTGAGGAGGGGCAGGTCTATTTGAAGAGTGGTACATGAATAATGTCTGATGAAGCTTTTCCATTTCATACCCTGCTAGGCAAGTCATAAAACCTCTTGGCCTTTTCCTTAGTTTCTGCATTTTAAAATGGAAACACTAACAGTCTTAATTCACAACTGGGCTATGAATGATTATTATTTTGTTGATAACTCAGTAGTTTCTGTAGTCCTACTAAGGGCTCATTACTGCCTCTGATCCCTTAAGGGTTGTGACCCCGCACTCTATGCTTCCCTGACTCAATTGATCTTATAACAAGTAAGACTCCTATATTTTACCTGCTACTGCTTCAGGCAAAAGCCTGGAGGGGCAACAGGGCTGTTATCTTGTTATCGTGTTTTCCATTTCTGTTGCCTGGTCTTCTCTGGGCTATAAACCTGGGATCATTTCATCAGGACAGTGACAGCTTCTCAACCACCTACTTCCAAATTTAAGGATGTTGGATGATGCTGAGCAAAGAAACAGTGAATTTAATAAAACCTAAGAATCAGGAGAGCTCTCTCACCCAAATCAATCCTCAGTTTGTTTTTAATTAAATTATAGCCCTTGTGATTAAAGAGTGTGAATTTCATTACTGTGACCATTTATCAAAGAACATACCCACTGAACCTTCCCAATATGCAGGGAAAGAAGACTTTTTTAAAAAAATTAGCAACACCAAGTGCCCTGTTTCTATGTCCATTGACTCATCAAGCTCACACCTATGAAGTAGTGATAAAACTACACCCACCTCCATGTTCCCCTCTATAGGCAAAGGCAGGTGAGTAGGAATTTTCTGACTTGGTAGAAGTGTTTCTCACAACACAAACTAGGAGCCAACACTGACATGTATATAGTAAGGAGCTTGGACTTCTTAAACATCGAGGTTCGCTTGTGCAGCTGTGTTCATTATTGAGGGCTGGAAGCAGGAAGGAAGGACAAAGAACACAATGTTGGATGTTAGAAATTGAAAGGCAACCTCGGAGGGGTTTTTGCTATGTTTTCTCTCCTTTCCTTCCTCCCCCTCTGCATTTACACGCATATAAGAGTGTGTCTGTCCATTCTTTGTGCTTTTGGAAGTATTTAATCCGTGCACTATATAAAGAGCACCAGATCATACAATATAATCCATCTAATTTCCCAGCATGAGCACATTCATATGACAAGAATCTAGATCCAAAGCCGTAACACTCTCCAGCAACCTTCTCAGGGTCTTCATGGCCACTCATCTAGCCTAATCGAAAGCTCTGGCAGTTTTTGCTTGGTTTTCTGTTGTGTGTGTGGTTGTTTTGACTCAACATTATGCTTATGAAATCTATATATGAGTGTCATAACTCTGCATGTTCTTATCCTGATGGGGATTCCCAGTGAGGACAGTATGAGCAGTGCCGCTGTACACATTTATGTACCTGTCTATTGGTATCAATCCTCAGCCATGCATCACAGAATGATCACTTTTGAGAAGTGAGCAGTGAAGGGCATGTGTACATGTACCCGCACATGCGCACCCGCACACACGATGAAAGGGTGGGGAGAAACTAGCAAAGATAGTAATCTGAAGTTGCCTTTCAAATTCTAACATTTAATGTATATCATTTTTGGAGATTAATATCTTTGAGGGAGTAAGAAGGAGAGTGTACCTCAGTCAGCTTCACAGAGAGCAACTTGGATAAACCTTTGGAATTGTCTGTAAATCGGACTGAGAACTGAGATCTATCAAATGTCCCATAAGAGGAAACATCCGATTGAGCTCCCCTGGAAGCAGAGGTAGCTTCTTGTTAGGCAAAAGCTTTTTGCAGTTAACAGTTCACTAGGAAGAGCTCCCAGGCTATGAATTGTCATCTGCCAATGTTTGTGGTTGCTGGGGACATGAGAACTTTGCTCTAGAAAGTGGACTATAGACGCTGGGATATGCATTGCAGAGGCTTCTATGCTACAATATGGTAGTCATCATAACAGGTTTGCTTTTTCTCTGATGAGTTCCGGAATTAAACATACTTAGGTCCTTAGGTATCTTTTACGTGAAATATTTATTGACTATTTTGCAAATATTTCCATTGGGTTATCAGTCTTTTTGGATGATTTGTAGAAACCTCTTTCTTTTTGTCCTTCCTCCCTTCCTCCCTTCTTCCCTTCCTTCTTTCCATCTTTCTTTGTAGAAAGTTTTCCTTCATCTAGGGACAGTCATCAGGGAAGAGATAAACACATAACCCAGGTACATGCTGAAAGCCCAAGAGAGATGGCAAATGTGACAAATTGTTGAGAAAGCTGTCATTTGCAAAGTTGAAGGTTTAGGACAGGAGAGGATGTCAGCAATTAGATATTACGCTTAGTGCCTATAGAAGCCGGAAATCAGTGGTCAGAGCTTTCCCCATCTTTAGTACTCAAGGGGACCAAGGAGACCACAATGTAATCTCTTTGATTTCAGTGCGGGGCACAAAACCCAAGGTTTGATCAGATGACTATTACTAGGGAATAAGAGTGCTCTAACTTTGGCATAGAAGCAGTCTGCCATTGACTGTCATTGGTTCAGCACTGTATATACATTTGTGTATCTGCTAAGTGCTGTCCTTGCTTTTGAGAAAGGAATGAATTAAAGACGTACTAACATGACACCCTTAATAAAACTGGTTTTCTCAAATTTGTGGATGTGCATTTCAAAGATAGGGAGCTGTGATTATCCTCAGTTCAAGAGTGGGGTTAGTTCGGGAAGCCACGTACAATTCTAAAATATTTTAGTCAAAACTACAATCAACTTCATTGCCTCAGTATAGAGCAGCACAGTGTCTTGGTCCTTCTGGATGGTTCTGTGAGCTGTCCCTCTCCACATAGTACACACAGAGCTCCAGTTCTTTATATTGCTTCAACATGTTCCACAGAGCATACAATGAGGTGACTAAGGGAAATCAAGGATCCCCACTCAAATCAGTATAGCAGGGGTGTTGTAGCCCCGCACTCGGGCTGGGCTGCAGCTGGCTCACGTGTTTCCCTTGACATGACTTTGTGGGGCAAGAAGGATTTTTCGAAGTGTTTAGTTTTTTTTTTTTTTTTTCTGGTATTTCTGTCAATCTCTGGTCATATATTTCTAAGCGCTATCCAGAATATATAACAAAATATTTTGTATAAAACAACGTGGAAAAACATTGGTTTCCCAAATTTGGCAAAAGATTTGTATAATACCATCCCTTCTGGGCATGGCCTTTTTTTACTCTTTTAATACAGTCTAATTTATATTTTTAAGTTGTTTGTGTATTTGTGTATTTTATGTCTCATTTAAGTATTGGGTTTGTTATATATATGTGTGTGTGTGTGTGTGTGTGTGTGTGTGTGTGTGTGTGTGTACATATAGAGATCATTTCCATCTGAAAGCTAATGAAGGTCATAAAGATGGCTGGACATGTTTGCACACACCTTTAATCACAGCACTCAGGAGGCAGAAGCTGGTGGATTATTATTGGTTTCAGGCCAGTCTGGCCAATATAGTAAGCTTCAAGCCAGCCAGCATTACACAATAAGACCTGGTCTTAAAATAACAACAACAATGATTAAGATAATGAAGATATGCTATGTTCTCTATAAAATATACATTGTATTTTTGCTATTTACACATTACATAAAATTGGTTTGCATATATAACATCAGGTAGCAACTTCACAATATATCCTTTTCAAATGATATTTGATGGACAGATAATAGCTTGTTGAAAAAACAGTGTACTTTTTTTCTGGAGTCTTCACTGTCTACTTTTCTAGTTCTCAGTGGTCTGCCTTGTACTTATATGAAATCCTCTTTATGACTGTATTCTTGGTGTCTCCCAGTATTCAAATTTCAAAAGCCTGTTTGAGTTTTTATTAGGATTCTATTGAATACATGAATTAATTTGAGAATAATTAATGTTTTTTTTAAATATTCTGTTTCTAGTTCATGGTTTGTAGGATATCTATCTTTTTATTGATAACATTATGGTATTTATGTTTCAATGGTATAGGTTTTATATATTTTATTGCATTTATTTCAAACATTTGATGTTTTTAATGTTATTCTAAATGGTGTGATTTATAATTTATTTATTTTAAATTGGATATTATATTCACATACATTCATGGTTTCTCCTCTGCAAGCCCCTTATCCCATCCCCGTTACCCTGCTCCTATGAGGGTGCTAACTCACTCACCCACCTATGACTGCCTTACCACCCTGGTATTCCTTTCCACTAGGGCATCAAGCCTTCACAGGACCAAGGGCCTCTACTCTCATTGATACTAGATAAGGCCCCTTCAGATCCTTCAGCCCTTCCTCTATCTCCTCCATTGGGGTCCATGTAATCAGTCCAATGGCTGGCTTCAAACATTTGCATCTGTATTGGTCAGGCTCTGGCAGAGCCTTTGAGCAGACAGCTGTATCAAGCTGTTGTCAGCAAGCTCTTCTTGGCATCAGCATATTGTCTGGGTTTAGTGTCTGAATGTGGGATGGATCTCCAGATAGGGCAGAACCTGGATGGCCTTTCCTTCAGTATTTTCTCCACTCTTTGTCCCTGTATTTTCCTAAGACATGAGCAATTCTGGGTTAAAATTTTGGAGATGGGTGGGTCGCCCTATACCTCAACCAGGGGGCCATGACTGATACCGGGATATAGTCACAACAGGTTCTCCCGCCCCTTTGAGAGGTATTTCAGCCAACGTCATCCCGTGGGGTCCTGAGAGACTCTTGCTTTTCTGGCATCTGGGACTTTCTGGTTGCTACCCCCAGTTCCCCATCCCCCATTGCTACACCCCTCTGTTCACTTCCCTGACCCTCTGTACATCTCCTCCATCTCCTCCCATACCTGATTCTGACCCTCTTTTTCTGCTCCTCTGCTCCTCCTAAGTCCCTCCCACCCTCAACCTCCCATGATTATTTTGTTCTCCCTTCTAAGTAAGACTGAAGAATCCACTTTTGTTCTTTCTTTCTCCTGAGCATCATGTAGTCAGTAAATTGTATTGTGGGGATCTCATGCTCTTTGCCTAATATCCACTTATTAGTGACTGCATACCATATGTGTGTTTTTTGTGACTGGGTTTCCTCACTCAGAATGGTATTTTTCTAGTTCCATACATTTGCCTGAAAATTTCATGAAGTCATTATTTTCATTAGCTGAGTAGTACTCCATTGTGTAAATGTACCACATTTTTGTATCCATTCCTCTGTTGAGGGACATCTGGGTCGTTTTCAACATCTGGTTATTATAAATATGGCTACTATGAACATGGTAATGCATTTGTCCTTATTACATGTTGGAGCATATTTTGGGTATATGCCCAGAAGTGGTATAGCTGGGCCCTATGTTCAGTTTCCTAAGGAACTACTACACTGATTTCCAGAGTGGTTGTATAAGCTTGCATTCCTACCAGGAATGGAAGTGTTCATCTTTCTCCATCATCCACACCAGCACCTGCTGTAACCTGAGCTTGATATTAGTCATTCTGATTAATGTGAGGTGGAATCTCAGGATTGTTTTGATTTGCATTTCCCTGATGACTAAAGATGTTGAACATTTCTTTAGGTGCTTCTCAGCCATTCGATATTCCTCAGCTGAGAATGCTTTGTTTAGCTCTGTCCCCCATTTGAATGGGGTTATTTGATTTTCAGGAGTCTAACTTTTTGAGTTCTTTGTATATATTGGAGATTAGCCCTCTATCAGATATGGGATTGGTTACAATCTTTTGCCAATCTGTTGGTTGCCATTATGTCCTAGTGACAGTGTCCTTTGCTGTACAGAAGCTTTTCAATTTTATGAGATTCCATTTGTCTATTCTTGGTCTTAGAGCATAAGCCATTGGTGTTCTGTTAAGGATGGTGCTGATGTGTTCAAGGCTCTTTCTCACTTTCTCTTCTATTAGTTTGAGTGTATCTGATTTTATGTGCAGGTCCTTGATCAACTTGGACTTGAGCTTTGTATAAAGAGATAAATATAGATCAATGTGCTTTCTTCTATATGCTGACCACCAGTTGAACCAGGACTCTTTGTTGAAAATGCTATCTTTTAGCAACAGGATGTATTTTGATTCTTTGTCAAAGATAATATGACTATAGGTGAATGGGTTGATTTCTGGGTCTTCAATTCTGTTCCAATGATCTACTTGCCTGTCTCTGTACCAACACTATGCAGTGTGTTGTTGTTGTTGTTGTTGTTGTTGTTGTTTTTAAACAATTGATCTATATAGCTTGACTTCAGGGATGGTTACTCCCCCAGAAGTTCTTTTATTCTTGAGAGTAGTTTTTAGCTATCCTGGGTTTTTTGTCCTTCCAAATGAATTTGCAAATTGCTCTTTCTATGTTTTGGAGAATTGAGTTGGAATTTTGATGGGGATTGCATTGAATTGCATTGAATTTGTAAATTGCTTTATGCAAGATGGCCATTTTTACTAAGTTTATCCTTTTAATCCATGAGCATGGTAAATTTTTCCACCTTCTGAGATCTACTTCAATTTTCTTCTTCAGAGACTTAAAGTTTTTGTTATACACATCTTTCACTTGCTTGCTTAGAATCACCCCAAGCTATTTTATATTATTTGTAAATATTGTTAAGGGTGTCATTTCACTAATTTCTTTCTCAGACCATTTATCCTTTGAGTAGAGGAAGGCTACTGATTTGTTTGAGTTAATTTTATATCCAGCCACTTTGCTGAAGTTGTTTATCAGGTTTAGGAGTTCTCTGGTAGAATTTTTAGGTCAATTAAGTATACTATCATATCATCTGCAAATAGTGATATTTTGACATCTTCCTATCCGATTTGTATTCCATTGACCTCATTTTGTTTATTAATTGCTACTCCTAGAATTTCAAGTACTATATTGAATAGATAGGGAGAGAGTGTGTAGCCTTGTATAGTACATGAATTTAGTGGGATTGCTTCAAGTTTCTCTCCATTTATTTTGATGTTGGCTACTGGTGTGCTGTATATTGCTTTTTAGTATGTTTAGGTATGGGCTTTGAATTCCTGATTTTCCAAGACATTTACTTTTATTTTTTATTGGATATTCTCTGTATTTACATATCAAATGGTATCCCCTTCCCCCCTCCCATTCCCCTTGCCTCCAGGAAGGTGCTCCCTCTTCCAACCATTTCTCTTCTACCTCAGTGCCTTGGTATTATCTTACACTGGGAAAATGAGCCTTCACTAAGCAAAAGGCATCCCCTTCCATTGATGCCAGACGATGCCATTCTCTGCTACAGATGTAACTGGAGCCATGGGTCTCTCCATGTGTGCTCATTGGTTGATGTTTTAGTCCCTGGGAGCTCTGGAGGGTTTGGTTGGTTGATAATGTTGTTCTTCTCATGAGGTTACAAACCCTTTCAGCTCCTTCAGCCCTTTCTCTAGCTCCTTCATTGGTGTCCCAATGTTCATTCTGATGGTTAGATGCAAGCATCCTCATATATATCAGGATGACTCTGGCAGAGCCTCTGAGGAAGCATCCATATCTGGCTCCTGCCAGTAAGTACGTTTGGCACCAGCAATAATGTGTGGGTTTGGCGGCTGCATATGCGATGGAACCCCAGGTGAGGCAGTCTCTGGATGATCTTTTCTTCAATCCCTATTGCCCCTCTATTTGTCCCAATATTTCCTCTCGTGAGTGTTTTGTTCTCCCTTCTATGATAGGAAGGGCTGTTGAATTTTCTTCAAATGATTTTTCCTCATGTAATGAAATGATCATTTTTTTTCATTATTTGAGTTTGTTTATGTGGTAGATTATGTTTATGGATTTCCATATATTGAACCATCTCTGTATTCTTGGAATGGAGCCTATTTGATCATGGTGGATGATCAGTTTGATGTGTTCTTGTATTTGGTTTGCAAAAATTTTATTGAGTATTTTTGCATAGGTGTTCATGAGGGAAAATGATCTAAAGTTCTCTTCCTTTGTAGGGTCTTTGTCTGGTTTAGGTATAAGTATAATTGTGGCTTCAAATATTGAATTGGGTAGTATTCCTTCTGTTTCTATTTTCTGGAATAGTTTGAAGAGTATTGATATTAGGTCTTCTTTGAAGGTCTAAGAGAATTGTGCACTAAACCCATCTGGATTTTTTTTTTGGTTGGGAGCCTTTTGATGACTGCTTCTATTTCTTTAGGGGTTATGGAACTGTTTAGAGGGTTTATTTGATCGTGATTCAACTTTGGTACCTGCTGTCTCTCCAGAAAATTGTCCATTTCCTCCACATTTTCCAATTTTGTTGAGTATAGGCTTTTGTAGTAGGGTCTAATTATTTTTTTTTAATTTCCTCAGTTTCTTTTTTTATGTCTCCCTTTTCAGTTCTGATTTTGTTAATTTGGATACTCTCTTTGTGCTCTCTGGTTAGTCTGGCTAACAGTTTATTTATCTTGCTGATTTTCTCAACTAAGCAGCTCCTACTATTGCTGATTCTTTGTATAGTTCTTTTTGTTTCTACTTGGGTGATTTCAGCCCTGCGTCTGATTATTTCCTGCCATCTATCTACTCTTCTTGGTTATGTTTTCTTCTCTCTGTTCTAGAGCTTTCAGTTGTGCTGTTAAACTGCGAGTGTATGGTCTCTCCAGTTTCTTTTTAGAAGCACTCAAAGCTGTGAATTTTACTCTTAGCACTGTTTTCATTGTGTCCTATAAGTTTTGGTATGTTGTGTCTACATTTTTATTAAATTCTAAAAAGTCTTTAATTTCTTTCTTTATTTCTTCCCTGACCAATTTATCATTGAGTAGAGTGTTGTTCAGCTTCCATATGTATGTGGGCTTTCTGTTGTTTTTGTTATTGAAGAACATGGTTATATGATAGGATAAATGAGATCATTTTAATCTTCCTGTATCTTCTGATGCCTGTTTTGTGACTAATTATATGGTAAATTTTAGAAAAGGAACCATGAGGTGCTGATAAAGTGGTATATTCTTTTATTTTAGGATAAAATGTCCTATAGATATCTGTTAAATTCTTTTGGCGCATAATGTGATTTGTAATTTTAATTTGTACTTATTTGTTGTATATATAGCTGCAATGCCTTTTTAACTTTGTATCTTTTTGCTAGATTCACCCATTCCAATCACATTTTTAGATTTCAGTGCATTTCTGATGTACTCAAAAATATAGTTTATTAATAATATTTTTATTTTATTCTAATATTTATTCTTGTTCTCTAGATTCTTATATTATTGACATCAATTAAATATCTGATCTAATGTTCACAAGAAGTAGTGAGAGTGGTCAACTTTTTCTTATTTTCAGTCTACAAGCAAAGATATTTTTCTTTTACCTTTGATTATGGTATGTGCTGTTTTATTTTGAAGCTCCTCTTCACTAGATGAGAAAGGATCTTCTCTTTCATTTGTAGATTGCTTAGAGATTATTGTTTGTTTTTTTTTCCATCGTGGATGGCTGTTGAGTGTTGTCAACTGTTTTTCTGCATCTCTTTAAATGATTATATGTATTCCCCTTTTCCTCTGTTAATATGATTAGTCACAGTGATTTACCTCCTAATGTTAAATCATGCATAGAATAAAACTCAATTGATTGTCTTAGACTGTGTTTCAATCAGGAGCCATGAGGTCAAAGCTGGAGTACAAATAATTTATTTGGCAAATAATCTCTGAAAACACAGGGCAGAGTAAAAGGTGAAGTGCTGTCTCATCAGTATACATGCTAATGGGACAAGAACTATACACGGATATATATGAGTGGAATCAGAATGACTATGGACACCAACTGACAGAGTACTAGTAGTGTGTGCATCTATCTCATCTCTATGACTGATGCCTATGTTCTTAGGGACTGTCTTGCAGATGATTGTAGAGGCAGAAAAGGGATGAAAAACACAGGAATGATTCTGTACCCACACTCTCATTTATATACATTAGTAAAAAGACATTTTGGTCAAATGAAATATTTACTTAGCAGTGACTGAGATCAAAAGCCAGAATATCCATTACCCAGCCAAGAACTTTCCTTTATATATACTCACTTAAGCATGAATTGATACAGTGTATTTATCAAAACATAGTCATGGAGAAATGAAAAAATGTACCCTGTAATGAAGGTGACAGGGGGTAACTAAATTGAGTGGGACTCATACTCATAGAAAGGACAGCAAAACAAGCCACACTGCTTATTTTGGTCTAACTCAGTCATTTATAAACTACCAAACATCTATCAGCTTACTAAAATCACCTCTAAAGCCCAAGAAATGAGCATGAAAGGAACCTCATCATTTTGTTGAGAGAGGAGGGGAGACATTTTGCCTAATGACTCAGAAGTAGTGTGGAAGACTGACTAACAGTTCACAAAGCTGTTCACACTTTAAACCATTGAAACCAGTAATCATGACCATACTTGGCAAGGGGAATTTGTAAATATGATCCCATTAGGAATCTTGAGGCAGATAGATTAGCCTGCATTACATATGAAGGTTCTAAAATTAACTCTAAGAAGGTTCTAGAGGAATAGCGGAGACCCAGAGACAAAGGCCTGGTGAGAAGGGGTTCCGACTAGCAAGGGGGCAGAGAGATCTTTGCTGAGCACGCGGAAAATGCGCCCCTGCCCTGCTTGATTCAGGGACCAGGAACCCAGCATTGGGCCCTCTGTTCCCAGCCGGCTTGTGGGTACAGAACAGGCGCAAGGACCAATCGCCACCAGGAACAGCGGAGATCCAGGGACAAAGGCCAGGTACAAGGGAAAGGCGAGAACCAATCACTGACAACAAGATGGCAAGAGGAAAGCATAAGAACATACCCCAGGGAAACCAAGACAACCTGGCAACACTAGAACCCAGCTGGCCCATCATAACAAACAGCAGAATGCCAAACAATCAAGAAAAAGAAGACTCAGACCCGAATCCTACCTCAAGATGATGATAGAGATCCTTAAACAAGAACGGGAGGAAAAGCATAAAGAATTAGAAGCTTTTAAAGAAGAAACAAGAAAAACACTCAAAGAACTCAAAGAACTAGAAGAAAACAGAACCAAAGAGATGAAGGAATGAAAGAAGGAATTTAAAACGGAAATGGACACAATAAAGAAAACACTAAAAGAGACAACCCTAGAGGTAGAAATCCTAAAAAAGAAATCAGGAGTCACAGATGCAAGCATTTCCATAGACTACAAGAGATGGAAGAGAGAATCTCGGAGGCTGAAGACAACATTGAAAACATAGACAAAACAGTCAGAGAAGATGCAAAAACCAAAAGCTCCTAACCCAAAATGTACAGGAGATCCAGGACACAATGAGAAGACCAAACCTAAGGATAATAGAAGAGGCCGAAAATATCAACTAAGAGGCACAGTAAATATCTTCAACAAAACCCTGGAAGAAACTTCCCTACCCTTAAAAATGAGATGACCATGAGCATAAAAGAAGCCTACAGAACTCCAAATAGGTTGGACCAGAAAAGAAATTCCTCCTGACACATAATAGTCAAAACATGAAGTGCCCAAAGCAAAGAAAGAATACTAAAAGCAGTAAGGGGAAAAGGTCATGTAACATATAAAGGCAGACCAATCAGAACTATAACCGACTTCTCAACAGAGACTATGAAAGCTAGAAGAGCCTGGACAGACATCATACAGACCCTAAGAGAGCACAAGTGCCAGCCCAAGCTGCTATATCCAGCAAAACTTTCAATCACCATAGATGGAGAGACTAAGATATTCCAAGACAAAACTAAATTTACACAATATCTGACCACAAACTCAGCACTACAATGAATTATAGGTGAAAAACCCAATACAATGAGGGGAACTACATCCTAGCAAAACCAAAAAAACTACTAAGCAAGAAAACCAAATGAAGAAAGACACACAGGCACAATTCAACCTACAAAAGCAATAATAGAAGGAAACAGCAACCACTATTCCTTGATATCTATTAACATAAATGGACTCAACTCCCAAATAAAAAGATATAGGCTATCAGACAGAATACATAAACAAAACCCAGGATTTTGCTGCATATAGGAAACTCAGAGACAAAGACAGACACTATCTCAGAGTAAAAGGTTGGGAAAAAAAACTTCCAAGCAAACGGCCCCAAGAAGCAAGCTGGAGTGGCTATTCTAATATCGAATAAAGTAAATTTCCAACCAAAAGTTATCAAAAAAGATAAGGAAGGACACTTTTTACTCATTACAGGGGAAATATGTCAGGAGGAACTCTCAATCCTTAACATATATGCTCCAAAAACAAGAGCACCCATATTCATAAAAGAAACCCTACTAAAGCTCAAAAAATACATTTCACCCCACACAATAATAGTGGGAGACTTTAATACCCCACTCTCACCAATGGACAGATCATGGAAACAGAAAATGAACAAGGACACTGTAAAAGTAGCAGAGGCTATGAACCAACTGGAATTAGTAGATATATACAGAACATATCATCCTAAAGTAAAAGAATACACCTTCTTCTCAGCATCTCATGGCACCTTCTTGAAAATTGACCACATAATTGGACGCAGAACAAGCCTCAATCTATATAAGAAGATTAATATACTCCCATGCATCCTTTCAGATCTCCATGGTCTAAGGCTGGTGTTTAATAACAACAAAGACAACAAAAAGTCCATATACACATGGAAACTAAACAACGCTCTGTAAAACGATAGCAGGGTCAAAGAAGAAATAAGGAAAGAAAATAAGGATTTTCTAGAATTCAATGAAAATGAAAACACGACATACCCAAACCTATGGGATGCAATGGAGGCAGTACTGATAGGAAAACTCATAGCTCTGAGTGCTTCCAAAAAGAAACTGGAGAGAACATACATCAGCAACCTGACAGCACAGTTGAAAGATCTAGAACAAAAAGAAGCAGATACATCCAAGAGGAGTAGACGGCAAGAAATAATCAAAATTAGGGCAGAAATAGACCAAATAGTAACAAAAAGAACCATTCAAAGAATCAACAAAACCAAGAGCTGGTTCTTTGAGAAAATCAACAAGATTGATAAAGCCTTAGACAGATGAACTAGAGGGCAAAGACAGAGTATACAAATTAACAAAATCAGAAAGGAAATTGGAGAAATAATGACTGAAACTGGGGAAATTCAAGAAATCATCAGATCCTACTACAAAGGCCTATACTCAACAAAGCTGGAAAATCTGGAGAAAATGGATGAATTCCTAGACAGATACCAGATAGTAAAGTTAAACCAGGACCAGGTAAACCATCTAAATAATCCCATAACACCAAAAGAAATAGAAGCAGTCATCAAAAGCCTCCCAACCAAAAAAAGCCCAGGTCCAGATGGCTTTAGTCCAGAATTTTATCAGACATTTATTGACAACATAATACCAATACTCTCCAAACTATTCCATAAGATAGAATCAGATGGAACACTACCTAATTCATTGTTTTGAGGCTACAATAACCCTTGTTCCTAAACCACACAAAGACCCTACAAGGAAGGAGAACCTCAGACAAATCTCACTTATGAACATTGATGCAAAAATACTCAACAAAATCCTTGCAAACCGAATCCAAGAACACATCTAAACGATCATTCACCATGATCAAGTAGGCTTCATCCCTGGGATGCAGGAATGGTTTAATATACGGACTTCCATCAATGTTGTCAGGTTGAGGCAGGGGATGATTTGATACAGAGAGAAAAAGAATATAATGACGCAGTCATGTACCTTAAATATGAAAGAAAGTACCATGATCCAAGGTCTACAGTTTGGCCCTACTAGATATATTTCCCTTAGACCCTCCCAAAAAATGACTATCTAGCCCTGTCAACACCTTGATTTTATCACAGTGATCCAGATTTTGAAATCTTGGAGTTCCAGAAGTATGGGAGAAGTTTGAGATGTTTGAAGACAGTTGGTAATTTGACCCAGTTGGGAAGTGGTATAGTTGGGAGGAAACCCGTCGTGTTGCCATCAAGATAGAGGCATATGCCTCCTCTTAGAAAAGCTCCTTCAGCATCTGGATGTGGACATAAAATATAGGAATTCAGAAGTGGTCAAAATGGCTCAGGAACAGAAAGATGCTCGAAGCCAACCACTGAAAGTCCCTTTCTCAAAGTACATCCTCTAATCTAACCATGGCAAACCTAAGAGTAGAAGCATGAAACACATGGCTTGTCCTCAGCCCACTGGAAAGGAGGTAATTTCTAGAAGTTAGACTGTAGCACTGATTACTTGAGATATCTGAGGTTCTATCCACCCCTACCCCAAAAGTAAAGGCAAATACAGGATCCCTGCTGCTCTGCTGAGCCAAAGCAGTCCCCACTCATGATCTTACCTTTGCTGGACTCAAGTTAGTGTCATCCAGAAGGGACAACTTTCATCCTTCCATTGGTTATAAAAATTAGCCATTGCAATGAGAGGAGAGCTATTTGGCAATTTTTCAGGACTCTTCCCATTTACGTATCAGAGCAGCTATGGGCAAGTTAGCCTGCGGAAGTAAGGGGTGAGTTCTGATTTCCTTTCTCCCTGAGATGGACCCATGAGGACACAGCAGTTAGATAAATACAGTGGTTCACAGATGCACAGTGTTTTGTGATGTGAAAATTAAAATCACCAGGGAATATTCATATTCCTCCTCCCTCTCCTGTCTCCACTCCTCAAAGCCTCCTGCTCCCCTCTGTCTCCTCACTTTTTATCTATTGACCCTTTATCCTGGTTCATTTCATTTTAGTGTAAAAACTTTATTTCTAGTGGGTTATTGGAATATGTGTCCTTATGTCCTTATTACATTCCAAACTTTCTATTTGTTAAGTTCTGTTAAGTTTTGCATTGTAGAAATTGATTTCTCACCAAATTTCACTTTAGGCTTAAAGATCTTCAGCTGTTGAGCACTGATATGAATGAACTCTTCGTTGAGCCTACTGAGCTAAACTCTGAGTACCTCAGCATTTAGGTGTATATGTTTGCATTGAGCAAGCTTCAGCTCAAGAGGCACTGTACCTTTAAATACTTTCAATAGGGAAAGAGGTCATTCTTTAATGTTATCTCCAGAGGCTGTTCTGTAAATGGCACAACTTATGAAGTACTTTTACAAATTTCATCCCCCACTCTTGACATTATTCTGGGCATTAGCTAAGGTATTGTCCTAACCCCATGGCCCAGGTAAGGGTATTCCTAGGATTGAGCTCCTGAAATTGTGGACCTAAGAGGAGCAACATCTCAATTTGAGAAATTGCCCAGAATGAGGCTAAGAAAGGAATTGTGTGTAAGACTGTGTTGGATGACTGGAATTCTCAGGTACAGGCCTGGAACTGTGGTGCTGGTTAAAAGTCAATACAGCTCTGTTTTCACATAGCCAAGCATGCAGCTCTAGAATTGGAGGGGAGATCATTATTTTCAAATTGAACCTTTCAAACCCCTGGGGTCTTGCCGTCTATTGAATCCTCTAGAGACCTCATTTTATGAAACAAAATATCGTCTTGTAATGCAAATCACCATCCTATAATTGGCTTGGTTAAACTTCTATGCTAATTGCTTAATGAGGCCCAAGCCCTTTCTCACTAGGACAATACTTTTAAAGTTTTACCACAAAATATGATGGTCTTGAAGTCAACCATTACCTCTGTAATGATGATATCCCTTGACCTAGAAATGATGATCTACCTGGACCTAGGGCAGAGCTCACTCCCCCATTACATTCCCTCCCCCAACTCACGGAGGTTTGCAACAGAGCAGTTAATTGGAAAGCTGAAAGTGCAAGTGGCACATCATACCACCTAGAGCCCTCTTGAGAGAATGACCATGTGCCCAAGGATGGAGAGGAATACCAATTGCACAGTTACAGACACCAGGAGCCACAGAGAAAGTTAAAAGGCACACACACACCTAAAGTAAAGGGCTCTCTCCTCACAGCTAATCACTGAACTTGGTTAGCAGATTGTTCCCTCCCCATTTGGTAAACTAAGGTTTTTCTCTTGTTCTGTTCTTAAAAGTGTAGGGGTAGCACAATTTTTCTTCTGGCACCCCATGTCCAGATTCCAAGGTCCAGCTTTCTCCCAGAGCCCCTGCCTTTCACAGCAGGAGCAGACACGGGAACAAGAGGAGAGCCAGCCTGGATGCCAGGCAGATTTCATCCCATTTTAAAATGTGACCAGGGTCCACCACTTCCATTAGATCTAGAGTAGCAGGAGTTGTGAGCTTAAACCCAGGTCTTACTTTCTGGACCCTGATCAGGTGAGCAAGCACCTGAGTAGGATGGAGAGAGAGGCATCAATTACCATGTGAAAGACCAATGACAAGAACTGAAAACCTCAGACCAAGGCTACTTGGGTACTTGTAAGGGACAAAGATGTGTGAGAAAAGCCTGCACATCTCCAAATGCAGGGGTAGGTGCTATTTAAATGAGCTATAAAGGGTCAGGGTCCTGACTCTCCTGGCCAGCTCCAGAGTCATTCAATTAGTAATTTTTCCCAAGTGTCTCTCACTTCCAGCCTCAACAGTACTTTCTCCTTTAATAAACGGCCTCTATTTATACCATTCTTCATGTCTCCCTGATGAAGTTCTTTGTTCCAAGACACAAGGGTCTAGAAATCATACTCCAATCCATGCCTACAACATTCCTACCTTCTATGCTTTCATGGCTCCTGTGCTGACCAAGTTGGCTCCAGGACTAGTAGGCAGTTGGGAGCTAGTTGGCAGTATCCTTAGATAAATGTTTATAATCCCGAGCAGCTAGGAGAAGTGGGTGGTGACAATTATTAGTATTATTTTGAAAGCAAACATGGGCCAGCCACAGGAGGTGAAATACCCACTGTTCACTCTGTGAATGTACTTTCCTCGACTAGGCCAGTAAAGGGTTGGGTCCCCTGCTGTCCAACACAATTTGCCCATGAACTTGTAAGAATTGGCATAAGCTGAGGTCTTGTACCCTGTTATAGCTGGGAGCACTTATTTTTGTGAATGTCTTGCAGGTAGCTTGGCCTTTGTGCCCAAGCTTAGTGGGAAATAGTAATATTACACTGTAGTGTGTTGAATGATAGCCTTCTCCTAAAACATATACCTACTCCAGATAATATAAATGTCACCTTATTTGGCCAAAGAGTGTGGCAGATGTAATTAAGTGAAAGATCTCATTATGGTGTTGTCTTAGGTTATTCAGGTGGGTCTTAAATCCAGTGACAAATAGCCTTATAAAAAAAGCAGGAAGAAGGCAATTTGCAACCCATAGGAAAACAGTGAAACAAAGATTGAAATAGAAATTGAAATCATGGGGCCACCGAAAACTGGAAGAGGGAAGGATGAACTCTTATCAGGAGTTCAAATACAAAGTAGCTCTTCTGACACCTTCGTTTCAGAGTTTTGGCCAGCAGAACTGGGAGAGAGCAAGTATGTAAGTGAATAAAGGGACATCTATATTTTACACACTGTAAGGATGTGTGGCCTTTTGTTTTATTGTGTTTTTTTCTTTTTTCTTTTTGTTGTTGTTTTTGGTTTTTCTAAACAGGGTTTCTCTGTGTAGCCCTGGCTATTCTGAAACTCTCTCTGTAGACCAGGCTGGTCTCTCTCCTGAATACTGGGATTAAAGGTGTGCACCACCACTGCTTGACCACAGATGGTGTGTTAACCACGGAATTTATGACTATTTCTTACGACATCCACAGAAACAAATGTTACTGTAAAAGCAATGTTAAAGATAAACAAAGGGAAAGAAGATATAGAAAAGAAGAAACTTCAGCAAGCACGCATCAAGTGTGTTTGTGTTTGTGTGTTGGGGGGTGTATGGGGTGTGTGTGTTTCAACCCCACTGAGAAGACGTGGAGAATGAAGTAGAATTTGACCCACTCAGCTGGAAAGAGGTGAAACCCACCAGGCTAGGAATCTTAGTAGTGGGGTTTCAGGACTGATTTACCTGAAAAGTCAGTGGGTTTGAGGCTGAAGTTTACACAGTGAATTTACAACCATATATTAAAGATCAAAAGGCAACACAAAGAGCTCTTGCTTGGATTTAATCTCTGAAATTCGATGAGAAAAGATTCCTTGCCTAGAGAAGTGGTCCATAGTTGATGTAAGCTGGCTCCCCTGAATCTTCTGGATCCCTCTCCGAACTAGAGAAGTGGTCCATAGTTGGTGTAAGCTGGCTCCCCTGAGTCTTCTTTATCCCTCTGCGAACTGTGCAATGCTGGAGGAAATAAGAGCCTCAGGCCCACTTTGTAGTTTGCTTAGGTGGATATGGACCTAGGGGGTCCTTACTCAAAACTATAGTGCCTTTCCTGAGTGCCTTTCTTGGTATTCATCGAGAAACCCAGGCAAAGCCCCAAGTTCCAACTTGTTCTCTCTTCTCTTCATAGTTAGTCTAGTTATTTTCCTTCCTCACACTTGCAAAACAGGCCAACCATGCCTGCCCTTGCAGCCTGGGCCTGCTCTCACATTCTCTTCTAGTCCTGACCTCACATTGGTTGGGACAGAAGAGCACAATGAAGGTGCTTCAGTGTCATTTATGTGGCATGTTCTTGGTGATACCATGACCAGGATTGAGACTATCTCAGAAGAGAGCAGGAAGGAGCCTGTCACCTGTGATTGATGGATAGACTCAGATGTGTCTGGCTGCATGGTCTTTGTTGGCCACAGGCTGGGCTTCAAAACAAGGAGTTTTAGAAACATGCTTTTATAAGCTGCGGTACATATCATTGTCAGCAGGTGACTTCAGTGATGAGCTGCTTCCCTTTTCATTAAGTTTAACTAATCACATTGCATTAAACTTTAGGACACACCGTAATTGAGCTGTCTATAAAGCTGGACTTTGACTTTATATGATGTTCAGGTTGGACTCTGTATTCAAGTCTGGCTTCTTCATTTGAAGCAGCTGGTTATCTTATATTATAAATGCCAAATTCACCCACATTTACAATTGTTATTGTTTTACTGTTATTTTTATTAAAATTATGGAAATTCGTACAGGAAAAATTGTATTGAGTCAAGAATTCACTAGCCCCTAGCCCTCTGATATGCTTTTAGAATTCCTGGTTAATCAAGTGATTCAGTTAGAAGATTGGCAATCACACGAGAGCACAGGACACAGCATCAGCGCTGTGCATTGCACATTGCTGAGTTTGCTCACATAGCTAGTGCCTCTGTTGAGGTTTAAATGTTCATGTGTTAGAAAGTTAATCACATAATTTATATGTGGGTGGTATTTGGTGGAGGAAGTTGGAAAATATTTAGAATTAGATAAGGTCATAATGTTAGGGTTCCTATAATGGTTACAGTGACCTTACAAGAAGAAGGGAGCCAAGTGATTATCCCCTATACATTTCCTAGTCAAGGATATTGTTATACCTCTAGAAAATTGACTAGAACAATAGCATAGGATACTTTTTTTAAAAAAACCAATGACTTCCTTTCCAGTTCACTGCTATACAGAGTAGGTGCTCTATAATGAGTACTTTCTTTCCTTTTATTAAGTGGATAAATGAATTCACTGGAAACCGAGGCTCAAAGCAGGACCCAAGGCAGTAACATGCAGAACTAGGATGGTGACTTATGGTGATAGCACAGTTTCTGATCTGTCTTCTCATACCACTGTGGTCCTAGCTTAAGATGAGGCCCTGGTGGGGGCACATATGAAGACTCCCAGGAACAAAGAAGAAATTGGAAAAATCTCAAGCTTCTAAATGAGCAAGGTAGATATCTACCCTTAACCAATAGTTTTTTAAGTTTGAGAGGTTCCAGGAGACAGACTTTAGGGGTACAATAAAGTTGGACCTTGAGATGCGAACGCTACCTGTAGTCTTAGGATATAGATGGAAAAAAATATCATTCTTGTTTTCCTAGAAATCCAAGTGAATACAATAGAGTATGCTTTGCACACAAGCAAGAATCAAGAAACATTTGTAGGTATCTACACAGCCTCCTCTGCATTTACCTGGGATATCAAGTTAAACCTCACTCTCTGTGCCAAGACATCAACAAGTATTCACAGTTGTAGGCAAGGACGTTACCATTGGTTTGAAACAGCAGATGTAGAAAATGGAGCAGTTAGAGAAGCCAGTGCAGAAGGTTAAAGTCCCCAGTAGATAATGCAGAAGCAGTAAGATTCACAGATCATCCTTAATCTTGTTGTACAAAAACCCACTATATACCTTCTTGTGTGTGAGGTGTTAGATCCAAGAGCAAGTAACATAGCATACAATTTATTGAAAAAGAGACGTCTAGTTAAGTAAGCTGGGCCCAAGACTGATCATGATCTTTGGGTATTCAGGAGAGGACTGAAACAGTAGGAAGGAGTTGAGAAGTCTTTGCTATACCTGTGAGGGTTGAGCTGCACCTCAAAAAAGAGAAAGATGGTGACCACATGTATAACATCACAGGCAAGAGGGAAGCCATTAGAGATGCAGAGGTAGAAGGCCAGATATTGTGGGGGTGAAAGAAGCTAGGCTAGGATATAGTTTTGTGAGGGGTTAATGATATGTAGAGAGTGGGTGGGTCTGACTGGAAAGTGTTGAGTGCCAACAGAGAAACTCAGACAGACAACATCTCATTGGGAGGAGGGGTGCAGAAGCTGTGATCAAAGGTTTTTGACCTTATTTGTAAATTTGTTTTTTTCAGACTTAAAGTCAGGATCATTTAATTTTAGTTGTTGTTAAGAAAGTGGTTTCATTGTTTTCTAGATTGGCCTTGAACTTTCCTTTTTAAAAGGCATTTTATTAACTCCTTGTGAACTCTATACAATGCATTTTAGTCATGTCTACCCCGTGCTCCTATTCCAACTCCATGTTCTCTTTTTGTTTGCTTGTTTGTTTGATTTTTGTAATCCATGGAGCTCAATTTATATTGCCCAAATAATCATCATGGGTGCAGGGCCATGAGAACATGGTGACTACAACCTTAAAGGAAACTGTCTCATCCCAAGCAGCCGCCAACTGCATGTAGCTCATCAGGGAGCAATGGGAGATCATGCTATGGGAGATCATGCTAGAACATTGCCTGGCCTGATCCTGTGGATCCTGTGCATGTCCTATGCTAGTAGCCACATCTGGTAGCTTCTTACTCATTTGCCACTGAGTACACCACAGACATTTGTCCTCTACACTTTGGTCACAAGGAATTTCTGTGTTAACTACCTTTCTCAAAGAAACGTCTCTGGCAAGGACTGTGTCATAATAGCTATGGGTGAGATGGAGATGAATCATGAAATCTTTAGAAAGAAACTCGATACTATATCCACTTAGAAATTTTGTGATAGTAAGTTCACTTGAGTCCTGTAAGGTCCCTAGGCCTTGAACTTTCAATCCTTCTGCTCCAGCATCTGGAGTAGGAAAAAAAAAGGTTGAAGACAGGATCTTAAGAAGGGATTAGCCTATATTTGTTTCAGTGAGCGCTAATCTAATGATAAATGATCTTAAAAAACAAACAAACACACAAACAGAAGACACATATAAAGAAGAGGAACCACAGAGAGGCCATGCAAAGATAAAAGTAAGCACTAGAGTGACATGGCTACAAAATAACAAACCAGGGGCTGCCAGGAAGCTAGAAGATACAAGGAGATATTTTCTCCACAAGCCCTTGAAGGGAACATGGCGTGTTCAACCTTGACCGCAACAAAGTGACAATGATTTTCTCCAAGGCCACTGGAGCTATATAATCTACCTTCTCCAGCCAGCCTTGCACTCTGAAGTCAGCGGCCATGTCATTTGTTATTCAACATTATAGCCCTAGTTTCTATCACAAATCCTGGAAGATTTGGGGTCTTGCTTCATTGAAAGGATGAATGGAGACATGACTGGAGGTTGTGCCTGGGATCCTCATGTGCACTGAGTAATGTCCATGAATGGACAAGCTCTAGGACTTAGTATATTTGTTTATTCAAGATTCATATGATTGGTGCTGAACTCAAATCAACTATCGATCTGTGTTTATTACATGTGACAAATAAATGTAATGCTGCCAGCAGTTACTTAGACTCGGCAAAATGTTTTGTATTGGCAATGAAAAAGTGAGGCCCAGTCCAGTGATTCTTACTTTCAGTCACATTCTGTTTCTAGCTCACAATGGAAAAGCAGCAAGAAAAGGCTTTCATGTTTTATGTAGCTTCTAATCCGTTAGGACCCCTTCAATCCTGAGCAGGCCCTGTTAGCAAAGTGAAGTGGGCTGCATATTGCCAGTGACAAACAGCCATCTCATTGACCCATGCCTGCCAGAACCACCCAAGATGCCTCTGCTCATCTTTATGCCCGGGTGACAAGGCAAATTCCTAATTTCCTAAGTAGAAGGAATAATCTAGAGAAACACACCCTTTTCCAGGAGGTCCTCTCTCACAGCCTCTTCAGGGGTTCGAAGGTACCTTTGTCTTGAATTAATATTTTATAAATGCCTCCCTTGTTGACTGCAGATGCCAGTTCCAGAAAGGGATTAAAAACAGGCTTTGGAGAGCTGCATTTGACAATTCCAGACCTAACTAGCAGCACAGGAGCTGAAGAGGAATGGCTTGAACCATGTACCCTCAATAACCTGCCAAGACTTCTTTTTTTTTTTTTTTTCTACCTCGCCTAAATAGCTTCATTGCTTCTTGAGATTTTAATCCTGAGCTAACAGGCAGGGCATGAGAACAGACAGAGATGGACTGAAGAGTGAGGAGGATCCTTGTAAGGTTAACCAATTGAGATGTCTTGCCAAGCCTAAAGAGATCAAAAGAAGGTTGAATTGATTCCATGGTTGCACCCTGGTCTGAAGGGCGCTTAGGACTGGGGAATTTTCTTTGGGCTACAAAAGGTTCTAGAGTTCTGGCCTTCTGGCTTCTTCATGGTGCTGCATAGAGGCTATGGACAAGTTGTCTCCCTAGGTAGTCAAAACCAGAGTGATGTAAAGAAAGGCAGCACAAAAGGAGAACAGGAGCCGGTGGGATGGAGCCTGCGGAAAGCATTGCTAATGAGAGTGAGGCTAAGGCTTAGCAGGCACTGTGATTCCCCAATGCTTGTTCGGGGAACTCAGAAAAGCCTCATTCCATAAAGGCTGTGAGAAGTGAAGGGCAAACAAAAAGGAAAGTTGGTCCCTGGTGGCAGTGTACTACCTGAAGCTCTTTCTGGGAACAGTGCCAATGCGTGGGGGGGGGGGGTATCACTACCTTTATCATCCTCCTAGTTGATGGAGTTTCATTCATTTTCTTGTTATGAACATATATTTACTGATATATCTGGTAAAACAAATAAACAAATAGGTTCTAAATAAATTAGCCATGTTTATATTCAGTTTATTTTATGAGCATGAAAGGTTTAAACAGAAAGAATCTATATTACATAGATTAATTAGATATTTTAAGCTAAGAGGTGGAAAAAAACTAAAAAAGCAAAACCAAGAAAATAAGTTGCAGAGCATAATATAAAGCTCAGCAGGCTTTGATTTTCTGCGATGAAGCTATTAAAAAAATAATTAAGACACAAGCCATAATCTTACTCTATGCATAAATCAGACCCGTCAAAGGCATATGTTTGTTTTTACATTATGATATCCATGAATTTAGCCCAAACTCTGGGCTTGGTCTGTGAATTGAGCTAACGCTGAACTAATGCAATATTGAGCACAGCAGACTATGGCTGCTGATGGCGCCTTCTGTCTCAGCTACTTTAAAGGGACTGAGAGCACGTTTGAGGCTGTAAATGCAGGGCAAAGGGGCCCATGAGGGTCCTTAGACACCAGAGAAAACCCCCCTCTACAGGAACCAAAAGGCACATTGTTTCATTCCATTTGCAGTGCAAAACCATCTCTTAGGAGACTTGCCAGCACTGGGTTGTTTTGAACCAGTTAAGCTCTGAGATGCCTGCAAGCTGGTCCTGCTCCCGAACTCAGTTGTGTCTACATGTGTCCTTAAACTTTAGTATTCCAGCAGAAAACCACAGAGACAGGAATCCATGCTCCTAAAATCAGGAGCAAGTTAGGAGAGATTGCTAGCTTATTGATAAGTGTTCCAAAACATCTCCATCACAGACTAAATATAAAGGCAAGTAAGGTGCAAACAATGAGAATGTCATAATGATAGGAATTTTCTCCTTCTGGAAATGATGCTATTTTGCTTCTGTGGAATTTTTTGAGGTGACAGTGGTAGGCTCAGTATAGCTACCAGCTGGAATAGTTTCTTCCTCAAAGCTGTTATTGAATTTGGAGACATAATCTGTGCCCCAAGTGATATTCTGACTCTAATCCCTAAGAAGTCAATTGAAAGAATCAACAGTGGGAGAGGAAAAGGAGATTTGTTCAATGTGCACACATTAATTAATGACCACATTAGGAAGAAAGGACAAAGAAATCCAGGGGAGCAAGCCCATCTTCAGAGTCCTGAGGTGAAATTAGTTTAAAAAGAGGGACAAGAACTTCTTTTTTTTCCTTACAACTTTATTTAAAAAGGAGAGATACATTTGTAGATTTTTAAAGGCATTTTGGCATGACACTATATGAATATACTTTTGTCAGTACTTGATTCATTTAGAGGTTTGATAGCATGCATTGAAATCTTACTAGTTATCATAAGCATAAAGTACACTTAGAACAGAAAGTAACATGGAAACAGTTTTCTTGGTGTGTATAGATTAAACATAATGATTTTTGAATACCAAAAATTGCCACAAGACTATCTTCTTAGCTCTTGGATTATTAATGATTTAAGCTCCAGGTGTTCCACACTGTGAGAGGGTGCTATAAGTGATTTTTTTTCCTAAGAAGGACTGAGGCTTTCACTTTTTGGCCTTTGTTTTTTGTTTGTTTGGTTGGTTGATTTTGTTTTGTTTTTTGAGCTTCCCTTGGCCTGTGAGTTGTTTCTGGGGTATTCAGAGCATTCTGGGGCTAGTATCCAATTATCAGTGACTGCATATTATGTCTGTTCTTTTGTGACTGGGATACCTCACTCAGGATGATATTCTCTAGTTGCATCCATTTCCCTAAGAATTTCATAAAGTCATTGTTTCTAATAGCTGAGTAGTACTCCATTGTGTAAATATACCAAAATTTTTGCATCCATTCACCTACTGAAGGACATCTGGGTTATTTACAGTTTCTGGCTATTATAAATAGGACTGCTATGAACATTGTGGTGCATGTTTCTTTGTTGTATGTTGGAGCATCTCTGGCCCAAAAGTGGAATAACTGGGTCTTCAGGTAGGACTATGTCCAATTTTCTGTGGAACTGCCAGACTGATTTCCAGAGTAGTTGTACCATCTTACAACCCCACCAACAGTGGAGAAGTGTTCCTCTTTCTCCACATCCATGCCAGCATCTGCTGTCATCTGAGTTTTTGATCTTAGCCATTCTGATTGGAGTGAGGTGGAATCTCAGTTGTTTTGAACTGCATTACCCTGATGACTAGGGATGTTGAGCACTTCCTTAGATGCTTCTTAGCCATTTGATATTCCTCAATTGAGAATTCTTTTTTTAGCGCTGCACCCCATTTTTTAATAGGATTGTATGATTCTCTGGTGTCTAACATCTTGAGTTCTTTCTATATATTGGATATTAGACCTCTACCAGATGTGGAGTTGGTAAAGATATTTTCCCAATCTGTTGGCTGACATTTTGTGTTTTCTTGACAGTGTCCTTAGCCTTACAGAAACTTTGAAATCTCATTAAGTCCCATTTCTCAATCCTTGGTCTTAGAACACAAACCATTGGTGTTCTGTTCAGGAAAATTTCCTCTGTGCCTATGTGTTCTAAGGTTTTCTCTACTTTCTCTTCTAATGGTTTTACTGTACCTGGTTAACGTGGAGATCTTTGATCCACTTGCACTTGAGCTTTGTACAAGGAGATAAGAAAGGGTCTATTTTCATTCTTCTGCATGCTGAGTGCCAGTTGGACCAACACCATTTGTTGAAGAGGCTATCCCTTTTCCATTGAATGTTTTCAGCTCCTTTTTCAAATTCCAGTGAACATATGTGTGAGGGTTCATTTCTGGATCCTCTATTCTATTCCATTGATCCACGTGCCTATTTCTGTACCAGTACCGTGCAGTTTTTAGCACAATTGCCTTGTAATATAACTTGAGGTCAGGGATAGTGATTCCTGCAGTTGTTTTCTTGTTGTTGAAGATGGATTTTGATATTCTAGGTTTTTTGTTATTCCAGATGAATTTGTAAATTGGTCTTTCCAACTCTATGAAGAATTGAGTTGGAATTTTGATGGGAATAGCATTGAATCTCTAGATTGCTTTGGGTAAAATGGCCATTTTTACAATGTTGATCCATCCAATCCATGAGCATGGGAGATCTTTCCATCTTCTGAGATCTTCTTCAATTTTCTTCTTCAGAGATTTGAAGTTCTTGTCATACAGGTCCTTCACTCGCTTAGAGTCACACCAAGGTATTTCATGTTGTTTGTGACTATTGTGAAGGGTACCTTTTCCCTAATTTCTTCCTCAGCCTGTTTGTCCTTTGAGTATAGGAAGGCTACTGATTTGTTTGAGTTAATTTTATATCCAGTCACTTTGCTGAACTTGTTAATCAGCTGTAAAAGCTCTCTGGTGGAATTCTTGGGGTCATTTAATTATACTATCACGTCATTTGCAAGTAGTGATATTTTTACTTCTTCGTTTCTGATTTGTATCCCTTTGATTTCCTTTTCCTGTCTAATTGCTCCAGCCAGGACTTCCAGTACTATGTTAAATAGGTAGGGGGAGAGTGGGCAGCCTTGTCCAGTCCCTGATTTTAGTGGGATTGCTTCAAGTTTCTCACTGTTGAGTTTGAGGTTAGCTATTGGTTTGCTGTATATTGTTTGTATTATGTTTAGGTATGGGCCTTGGATTCCTCTCCTTTCTAAGACATTTAATATGAAGTGGTGTTGAATGTTGTTAAATGCTTTCTCAGCATCTAGTGAGATGACCATGTGGCTTTTTCTTTGAGTTTCTTTATATGGTGGATTTCGTTGATGGATTTCTGTATATTAAACTTAACCTGCACCCAAGGGATGAAGACTACTTGATCATGGGGAATGATTTTTTTGATGTGTTCTTGGATTTGGTTTGCAAGTATTTTGTTGAGTATTTTTGCATCAATGTTCATAAGTGAGATTGGTCTGAAGTTCTCCTTCCTTGTAGGGTCTTTGTGTGGTTTAGGAATGAGGGTTATTGTGGCTTCAAAGAATGAGTTGGGTAGATTTCCATCGGACTCTATTTTATGGAATAGTTTGGAGAGTATTGGCATTATGTTTTCAATAAATGTCTGATAAAATTCTGCACTAAACCCATCTGGTCCTGGGCTTTTTCTGGTTGGGAGCCTTTTGATGACTGTTTCTATTTCTTTAGGTGTTATGGGATTATTTAGATGGTTTACCTGGTCCTGGTTCAACTTTAGGGTCTTGTATCTGTCTAGGAATTCATCCATTTCTTCCAAATTTTCCAGTTTTGTTGAGTATAGACTTTTGTAGTAGAATCTGATGATTTCTTGAATTTCCTCAGTTTCAGTTGTTATGTCTGCACTTTCATTTCTGATTTTGTTAATTTGGATACTCTCTCTTTGCCCTCTAGTTAGCCTGCCTAAGGGTTTATCAATCTTAATTTTCTCAAAGAACCAGCTCATGGTTTTGTTGATTCTTTGAATGGTTCTTTTTGTTTCTATTTGGTTAATTTCTGCTCTGAGTTTGAGTATTTCTTGCCATCTACTCATCTTCAGTGTATCTGCTTCTTTTTGTTCTAGGGCTTTCACATGTGCTGTCAAGTTGCTAGTATATGCTCTCTCCAGTTTCTTTTTGGAAGCACTCAGAGCTATGAGTTTTCCTCTTAGTATTGCTTTCATTGCATCCCAGAGTTTTGGGTATGTTGTGCTTTCATTTTCATTAAATTTTAGAAAATCCTTAATTTCTTTCTTTATTTCTTTTTTGACCCTGCTATTGTTGAGTAGAGAATTGTTCAGCTTCCATGTTTATATGGGCTTTTTGTTGTTTTTGTTGTTATTAAAGACCAGCCTTAGTCCATGGTGATCTGATACGATGCATGAGATTATTTGAATCTTCTTATATCTATTGAGGTTTCTTTTGTGACTGACTATATGGTCAATTTTGGAGAAGGTGCCGTGAGCCACTGAGAAGAAGCTGTATTCTTTTGTTTTAGGATGAAATGTTCTGTAGATGTCTATTAATTCCAATTGGTTCATAACCTCTGCTAGTTTTATTGTGTCTTTGTTCAGTTTCTGCTTCCATGATCTGTCCAGAGTGGGGTGTTGAAATCTCCCACTATTATTGTGTGTGGTGCAATGTGTGTTATGAGCTTTAGTAGGGTTTCTTTTATGAATATTGGTGCTCTTGTATTTGGAGCATATATGTTAAATATTGAGAATTCATCCTGATAAATTTTCCCTCTAAAGAGTAAAAAGTGTCCTTTCTTATCTTTTTTGATAACTTTTGGTTGAAAATCTACTTTATTCGATATTAGAATGGCTACTCCAGCTTGTTTCTTGGAGCCATTTGCCTGGAAGTTTTTTCCTGGCCTTTTACTTTGACAAAGTGTCTGTCTTTGTCTCTGAGATGAGTTTCCTGTATGCAGAAAAATGCTGGATTCTCTTTATGTATCCAGTCTGATAGTCCATGTCTCTTTCTTGGGGAATTGAGTCCATTTATGTAACAGATATTAATGAATTGTGGTTGATGTTTCCTGCTATTTTTGCTTTTAGAGGTAGAATTATGTCGGTGTGTCTTTCTTCTTTTGGTTTTCTTGCTTAGTTATTTTCTTGCTTTTTCTAGGATGTAGTTTCCCTCCTTGTGTTGCATTTTCCATCTATTATTCTTTGTAGTGCTGGATTTGTGGTCAGATATTGTGTAAATTTAGTTTTGTCCTGGAATATCTTGTTCTCTCCATCTATGGTTATTGAGAGTTTTGTTGAGTATAGTAACCTGGGCTGACATTTATGCTCTCTTAGTGTCTGTATGATGTCCGTCCAGGCTCTTCTAGCTTTCATAGTCTCTGTTGAAAAGTCGGTTGTAGTTCTGATTGGTCTGCCTTTATATGTTACATAACCTTTTTCCCTTACTGCTTTTATATTCTTTCTTTGTTTTGAACACTTGGCATTTTGACTATTATGTGTTGGGAACAATTTATTTTCTGGTCCAATCTATTTGGTTTTCTGTAGGCTTCTTTTATGCTCATGGTCATCTCATTGTTAAGGGTAGGGAAGTTTTCTTCTACGATTTTGTTGAAGATATTTACTGTCCCTCTTAGTTGATATTCTTCATCCTCTTCTATTCCTGTTATCCTTAGGTTTGGTCTTCTCATTGTGTCCTGGATCTCCTAGACATTTTGGGTTAGGAGCTATTGGTTTTTGCATCTTCTCTGAATATTTTGTCTATGTTTTCAATGTTGTCCTCAGCCCCTGAGATTCTTTCTTCCATCTCTTGTAGTCTGTTGGAGATGCTTGCATCTGTGACTCCTGATTTCTTTTTTAGGTTTTCTATCTCCAAGGTTGTCTCTTTTTGTATTTTCTTTATTGTTTCTATTTCTATTTTCAATTCCTTCATCTCTTTGGTTGTATTTTCCTGTTTTTCTTTGAGTTCTTTGAGTGATTTTCGTGTTTCCTCTTTAAAAGCTTCTATTTGTTTATGTGTGTCCTCCCATACTTGTTTAAGGGAGTTATTCACTCTCCATCATCATCTTGAGGTATGATTTCAAGTCTGAGTCTTCTTTTTCTGGAGTATTTGGCAATTCACTGCTTGCTGTGGTGGGAGAGCTGTGTTCTGATTTTGCCAGGTTGTCTTAGTTTCCATTGCTTAAGTTCTATCGTTTTCCTCTTGCCATCTTGTTATCTGTGATTATACGTGGTCTTCTTGTCGGTGACTGGCACCTGTCTCTCCTGTGGATCTGAGGGCCCGTGGGCTCAGGAAGAAAATTGTTTCTGAGTATTTGACTTTTAGTGGGCAAGCAGTGAGTTCTGGTAGCAGTGACTCAGCTCTGTCTTTGTGGACTCAGGTGTGGGAGGCTGTTCTGGTAGCTCAGCCCTGTGCCCACAGGTCTTGTGTACTACTGGTAGGGATCTGAATCTTTCTCTAGGGCAAAACGGGTCTTTTTTCAGATAGCCCAGTACTTTCTGCTCTCTGAGAACTCCCGATGTGCTTTCCCTGGGCTTATGTGTCAGGCTCCTCTCTAGTCTAGGTGTAAGAGGGCCTGCAGAGTTGAACTTCAAGCACTGCTTTTCCCAGGTAGACCCTAGTTCCTACTGACAAGGGCCTGTGCCTTACTGTGAGTCTGTGTGTTTAGTCTGTGAGCCTGTGCTTTCCGGGCAGACCCAGAGTCCTTCTGCCAGAGGTCCGGCCCCACTGTGGGCCGCAGGGGCAAGCTTTCTGCGAGCTCTGCCTATCCCTCTCTTTACTTTGGTTACTCACAGTGCAATATCATCTGGCCTGTGTCTGGGATCTCTGGGATCTCTGCTGCTCCAGGGGGAGGGACAAGCACTTCTAAGTAGCCATGGTCAAGGTGTAGTGTCACCCACCATTGGTTCATCCTTGTCTTGGCTTCAGTCTCTTCCTATAAGGTGTTCTGAGAAGTTGTTACAAAAGTGTGAACTCTCAGAGAAACAAGTCCTTGTGACTTAGACCCTTTTCCGACTGTGAGATTCTTGAGAAGCCACTCCCAATATATTTGAGGTTTATGGTAAGTTTGAGGTTTATGATATATTTGGCGTATATCGTCTGTCAGATTGAGACATGAGTGTCCCTTTAGAACATTTTCCTTTCTGTTAGGTTCCCCTGGTTCACTCTAGGTACTATGTCCTTAACTCCTGGAGGGCAGGGGAAGGGAAGGAGGGAGCATAAGGAAACATGCAAGTGCCACGACAAGGTAGTCTGCAAAGTGAGATCCCAGCTCACTCACAGGGCTCTATCCTCCTGTGCAGGGGGAGGAGCCCTGGTGCTGGCTTTTATCACAGCCTGACCACTTCCTGTTTTGAGTTCAGCTGCTTGGAATGGAGAAAGATTGCCCATTTTCCCAGGTGTGAAACCCTCTTGTGATTTGCTGTCCATCTTTCTCATGACATCTCCTACCCTTTGCTCATATGGATTTTCACAAGAACAACCCCGATTTGCCATCTGAGCACACCAAGTGAGACCTTGCAAACTGAGAGCATGTACGCGATGACGCCAAACTTTCCTGGCAGCTAAGCTCAGAGCATCTCAGCCTGAGGGGTGGGGGAGGCTCCTGCCCATGGCAGTCCTGGCGAGATCTGTAACTACTGATTAGTTTTTACTTTCCTGGCTGGAAATACACCAACTCGTTTTATCCAAAGATTCACGACTCTCCCTGGAGGGTTAAAACATAAATAGCAGTTTCTAACCACACTAACAAATAGATGAAGCTAAGCAAACAATTTATCAGCTGTCCTCACAGCCCCTCGGTGTGCCCGTCTGCCTTCCCGCCTCACTAATGTGCCCACCACTTTCCCTGGGCACGCTCTCATTCTGCAAAGGCTGAGAGAGAGGCTGGCCAAGTGGGTCTAAAAATAAAATGAACAAGAGGCAGAGAACAAGCTGCTACCACCCAAGCAGAGGATGTTGTCTGCCCAGACACAAAGCTGTAGTGCCAGGAGCTTAGACAGAGCTGTCTGTGAGGGGTTTTGTTCTCCCTCAGACTCCAAGGCTTGCCCAGATTGGTAATCCTTTGGTGTGGAGCACTTGAGTTTCCTTCATCATTCAGCTTATGAGGTAGCATAGTTCTGAAGCTGAAGTGCAGTGGTGAGTCTGGGTTCTAAGGTTCTAAGGTACTGAACCTCTTAGTCCCTAAGTAGCTGTCTTTACTTCCCCATGCACTCAGAGATGACTTGGCTGTCTCAAAATGCCCTACAATGCTTTGGGCCTCAGGTTGGTCCATTCTCGAGAACATAGGAGGAGCAGGTAGTATCTCTCAGGTCAGGCAGGCTGCAAGCCCAAGCTGCTGGCAGGTAGGATGGCCCTCACCTTAGAGGCCAGGGGCATGCCCAAGGACACATGCAAGGCAGGGCAAAATAGGGGCCCTGCATCCTGTGCCAGGCCTCTGGTCAGGGCCTCCCAAGATACCAGTGGGCCAGGGAGGACCCAGCATTTTACCCAAGACCCTCAGAAGCAGCATGTTCAGTGCCAAGCCAGGTGGGAGGTTTCCTCTGGCTGACTCTGTAAGCTGATGATGGCTCACTCAGAATCCCTCTCCAAGGTTCTCCTGGTGAAGATGCTGTTCCTCTAGTGCCTGGTTTCCAAGGGTCCATTGTCCAGTCAGAAGTGACTGTTCTGGTCACAGGCTGACTCGAATGGAAGCTTCCAGAGCTTTCCCACTGGGTGCCAAAGGAGCCATGGTGGCAGGTCCTTCACTCCCTGCAGGTTAGCAGAAGATACAGAACTGGGCTTTGCTCTGAGTCATCCTAAGGGCACTTCTTCTAGATAGAAATAGGCCTGTGACTCATTCAGAAACCTGTAACATTGGGCCACTGTATGAGAGATGAATCACTAGGCATAGGCAGGCCTCTGGCCTGGCTTGGATGAACACAGGATTTTGATGGAATGCACCATGGTTCTAATGACAGAACCATGTTGTGCTATAGCATTAAAATGCTTGTATGCTTGGCATGGCAGGGCCTACTTACTGCAGAGATATAACATGCACTCCAGCCATTTTCCCCTGCATCCTAGTCTGAGTGTCTATGGAGTTCCAAGTGGGAGTCACAGCTCAGGTCAAGGGACAGATGGCATTTAGGTAAGGTCAGAGGGCATGCTTTGGAGAAGGATATGCCTAAGTGACCAGGACAGTGCTGGATGAAGGAGATTGGGAGAGGCTCCTGGGGCAGCTAAGGGATCCCAAAACAGTTCAGAAACCCCATCACGGGTCTCCTGGAATTCTATGAAAGAAAAACATTCTGTGTGGTATTTCTAGCCATGGTGCTGGGGATGGTGCTGGCGTGGAGTTTGGAGAGGGACTATAGTTTCCTGAGACTCTGATGGGTGTGTTTTCCTCATTGACAAATTGATATCCACAGCCTTCTGGACATGGTCTGTTTGGTTATACCTAAAGACTCTCTGAGTAACTTATGGAACCAGAACATCTCTGCCACTTACTTCCCTGGCCCTCAAGGAGAACACTAAGGTGACACTGGGAAGGTGCTCCCTAGTGTCTATCACATCCCTTCTTCCCTCAGATGTGTGTGCTTTTCCAAGTCTTTCTATTGCCCCATCCTCTGGGATAGTCAATTCATGGGCACATCCTCGACCAGGCTCCACAGCTCGATTTTACCATAGATTTTCCCTCTGCTGCTTATGCTATCAAAGACCCCACCAGCATCAGCTGACAAGGCTCAGCCTCTTCTGGGATCTCGGCTTTTTCTTTCTTCCTCCCAGTGTATACTTACTCAGCCATGCCACCAGGCTTGGCTGCTTGGTGGAGTCTCCCTCGAAAGGGGTTCTACTACACTCAAACTTTACGAGGAAAGACTGGGATAGCATCACTCTGCAGGGGGAGGGGCAGATTACTAACTTGTGCAAAGTACAGGTTTATTTTCTTTTTCAGGACTAGTCCTATTTGCTTTCTGGTAACCAATTTAACTCTTCTTAGCCCCTTTCCTTAAATTACATTTTTGTTTGTGCATTGTGTATGTTGAATGAATGATACCCCCATGTCACTGGCTCTCCACATAGGCATTACTTAAGCAGACCAAAAAAAAAAAAAAAAAAAAAAAAGGGAGAGCTTTTGGAGTAGAAACTCGATTCCTGTGCAAACTGACAGGCATTTATTAAAAGACTGTCCATGTTATCAACTATATTCTCTTCTCTTTTAGGTTTTTTGGGGGGGGGGAAACAAAAGTCTGTAAAGAATCTGGCTTTTGATTTCCTGTTGGCCTATATGACCCACCCTCTTCACAATGCAAAAAGCAAAGATCAGGAACCAAAGCGACCCTTGCCTGTGAAAAGGCTGTTGTTCCGCATTCCTCAGAGAGCTGCTGACATCTAGAAGCAAACAGTCTGCTGAGGGACAATTAGGTTGATGGAAGCTCTCTGGATTCCCATTCCATTTCTTTTTAACTGCCTCAGTGCCAGCTGAACTAAAGCCCCAGGAGGTGAAATTGAACCCAAGGATTTCCCCAGCTATCTGGAATGAAGCTTTCACTTCTATAATTAGAGTCCTAGAATGTCAGGGCTGTTGAGGCCTTTAGGATCAGCTGGCCTGTCTCCATCACATCATTGACAAACACGAGTTGAGGCCCATCTGGGAGCCTCCCTCCTCCTGCCTCCCTCCCTGCCAGGATCTTCCTCTACACTTTGTGTCTTTTTGGGCAGCCAGAGTGAGTGTTCTATGGTACGTGGTGAATGGATTCAGAGCTGTTGTGCTGTTTGGAGCAGTAGTCAGGCTTCTCAGCAAGCAAGCATTAAGCTTTCCCTAGAGATCCTAATGTCTTCAGGAAAACACACACAGAGTCCCTTCATACTTTGTTTTGGATAGTTCTGTTTCCCGAACATTCCAAGCAGTTTCTCATTCTCTGGCCATTGTCCCAACTGTTTTTCAGAACAAGATGCCATCCAAATCTAGTCCTCACTGAAACCATTCTTATTTGGCATGGTCTGTCTTCTGGGCTCTTTCCTATGCAAAGCATCTCAAAAGAGAGCATCATCAAGCATCTCCAACTCCCCACCTCGAGATTCACTCATTTACTTACATGCTATTTCAAGAGTGTTCCCTGGATGCCAGGAACTGCTCTAGGCCTCACCTTGGGACAGTGGAAATTGAGATGATCTCTGCTATCAAAGAGAAGCCATTCTAAAGTGCAGGGGAGAGAGGGAGAATAAGGAGGAGGGCAAATATTTCAAGTTTTTAAATTGTTATGTATTATCTTACATTTGTGGGAGTTTGCCTGCATATATATCTGTGCACCACATGTGTACCTCATGTTTGTGAAGACCAGAAGAGAATATTGGATTCCCCTAGAACTGGGGTACAGACTGCTGTGAGTCACCATATGAGTTCTGGGAATCAAACTTGGGGCCTGTAGAAAAGCATCCAATGCTCTTATCTGCTGAGGCATCTCTGTAGGTCCAAATCATGCTGGCTTTTAGAGTTTGCTTCCCCTGCAAAGTCTGGATTTTCTAAACTTCAAAGAGTCATTGCTTCACATTGGTTTGCAATGTGGTTACTTGGCTTCTTCCCCTGGCCTTATGTGGGGACTGAGCTCTTTGAGAACCCAATACTAGGGGTTCTCTCCAGCCCCCATAGCACTGGGAATCGACTTAAGAACTGTTTATAGTTAGATATATTGGACCACGGGTGTAGTTCCTGTTGGGAAGGATGAGGCACAAGTCTAACAGTTTCAAGCCATTCTGGTGCATACCATAAAGAAAACAAAACAGAACAAAACAAAAAGGTATACAAATAGAAAGCCATCCTCTGGAGTGGATAATCTAGTCCTGGCCTACCATGTATAAGGCTCTGAGCTTGAATCTTGGCACTGAAAGTAAGTAGACAAATGACTATGTGGCAAGTGGATAGGGGTGTGTGTGTGTGTGTGTGTGTGTACACGTACACACTCTCATGTGCATATGAATGAGGGAATATCATGACTGAATAAATGAGACAGTAAGGATCTCTGACTGTGAGAAGATGAAAAGAGGGTGAAGAAGAAATGGGGTGAGTAGAAGACCCAATGGATGGGGGTACAGAATGGGAGGGGATGAGGACTTGGAGCCTGCTGTGAGTTTTCAATTTTCTGAAATAAAGTTTCTATCTTCAAAGACTGGGTGGCTGAAGCACAGAATTTCTGGAGACTGAGAAAAAAAGCTCTCATTAGTTTTCACACCACAGAACAAATAACAGGTGGCTTGAGACATCAGATTCATGGACTGTGCCACATTTTCAGCCCCATGTGATGATGGACTCTGGCCTTGTTTTCAGGGAGTGATGTTTCCAGAGGACTCAGTTTGCTGACTCAGCCCATATAGCTCAGGGCACACTCCTGTGCTCTCATATCACCTTCTGTTTCTTTTGCAAACATTGGTAGTACTGAGAATAAACAATATTATTCCACTCATAAAAAAAGAAATTCATGTGTCCGCTCCTCCCGTAGCCCATTCTTTATGAATGTGTCCTAGAATTAGCTAATCCCATCACCAAGCCCCTATAATTATTTACCAAAGCTTTCTAGGTCCTTTTTTACCAAGTGGATCTTAAATTGAAGTATAGTTTTCTTTGTTATTTAAATTAAGGAAATGATATTATGGTCCAAAACATGAAGAGCCTCTTTCAAGCAATCTAATTGGTGGTATCACAGAACTGTGTACCTCAGTCTTTTCTCAACATGCTCTGCTACAGGGTTATTCTTTTCTCAGGGAACCTGCTTCATCTATCTGCTCTTTACACACACTCAATCTCTGTAAATATGCTTTTATCTCTTCAGGGAGACTAGTCCTGAATGCTTTGGTGCCCAGCAGCTGTGTCAGGAAAGCGAAATGAGGGCTGTATTTTGCAGAGTCATGGATATTTAGAGCGCATTTTGGATATGTTTAAGGTCACAGTGTTCCATGGATTAGCCCAGGTCTAGCTGTTGCGTTTTCCTGCTAGTTGACCTTCTCTGTGAGTTTTGGTAGTTGTTTTCAGTTGCTACTCTTATACTTTGTCTGATGTTGCCATTGAAAACAGTCCCTTAGTGATCAAATAGTATACTTCTGGATAGCCTTATGATCAAACTGCGTTCAGTATGCAAAGCAGATCCAGTTTGTCATGCTTAAGGGGGCTGAATGTGCCCCCAAATCCCATCCAACTCTCAAACATCCAGCTGTGTGTCATTACTCAGCAGCCTGACAGAGGACATATCTAAAGAGTTAAGGCCACCATTCCCCCTGATTCTCTCCAGCATCATCCGAGCTTCCAGGACTAAGAGGTGGAAAGCACTCCCCTAACTACTTTATTTGTGTCTTCCATCAAACCAGAATCGTATCTCAGCTTCCAAGCTGGAAAGCTTGGCACTATTTCTTAGGCTCCAACTTCCTCCCTCTTACACTGACTCATAGCAAAATGCCATAATTTCATCTTTCTGTTCTAAACATCTCTTGGACGCATCTCTTTATTTCTGTTTGTACTGTGACCTTCTTCATACAGGCTCCTGGGATATCAGCCTTGAAAGACTAGATTAACCTCCACATTTTTCTCTACTGAGAGGCTCTACCCAGGGATGTGATTCTCAGATTTATCATCCTAACTGGATCCTTCATAATCTCATTTTTCGTTTTGTCTCTGACATGCCAGGGTACCCCTTAGCTTATTGGTCAGGTCCAAGCGTTTCCAGTTGACTGTTAAGAAGATCCTTGATAATCTGTCTATCCCTATCTTTTAGCCTCTTAGTCCTTGTTAAGGAGTCTATTGTTAATAGCTGTTCAGTGATATTTGCCTGCTATAGTTTGGCATTGGGAAAAAAATAGAGTGAGGGAATAGAAAAGTCATGAATAAATAAGATGTGATTGATGACAGAGAAATACTGCACAGGAGCAGAGAATGGATTTCTTTTCAACGTGTTGTAGAAGAATATCCTGGGTACCTTTAAGGGTTAGAAAAATGAAGAACTACTTAGATGGTAGAGGTGAAACTGTGAGGCAAATGTATTCCTGACCTAAGGGTAGGGAATCGTCTCTTAAACATGATATGCATGCTTGGAGCACAGGGAAAAGATAAAGCAGCTTCACTGGGTTACAATAGCAAAGCCCTCTTTATTCAAAAGGCAGCACAGACTGGAAAAACAAGTACAGACCAGAAAAGGTGATTTGCAGCACCCAATGCTGCTAAAGGTTTTTATCCAGAAAGAATTTAAAAGTTGTAAAAGTTATTAAATAGGTGGACAACTCAATCAAAAAGCTGTCAAAAGTCAAAGTGTGTAAATATTAAGCCAGGAAATGCAAACAATTACTGTGTGATACAGTGCTAGATTTCATACTATGGAGAGAAATTAAAATGAAAGCTACAGTGAGGATCACTAATCATCACGATGGCCTAAACTCTCTGGAGTGATAACAGCAAGTGTTGGTAGTGATGAAGAGTCCTGGAAGTCTCTAGTACTGCTTCATGGTAGAACATACAGTGACAGTGGGAAACACATATATATCTAGTAGAGCTGAGTACAGTCATATTAGATGACCTAGCACTTCCATTTCCCTGTACATCAGTGAAATGAGTACTTATGTGTATCAGAAGAAACTCTCCATACACTGAGAATCCAAACTCTGGAGATACTTAGTTGTCCACTGTGAAGGGTGAACAAGTAAACTGCAGTGTATTCCTACAGAAATCATGTATGCTTGTAGTAAAGGCACATCTATGAAACACTCTTGAAACTAAGGCTCAGAGAATATTATGCATGAGGGGACAGAAAGATTTTAAGTGCTAGAGGATCTGGGAGTTTTCTGTGAGACTGTGTCTCCTAGTAATATCAGAAGCTACTTCTGTAAAGTCTCACCAACACAGCTGCCAAAACATTAGCTGAACAAAAAGGGCATCGATGGGCATGCCAAGGTGGCCAGGGAAAGGCCCAGGAGGCTTTAACCCTACCAAAAAACTATAAGCAACTAAGTAAAGCTGGGAGAGGTGGTATTCCACAGTGAAGAGCATACCAATTTCTTGTCCAGTGCCCAACAGACATCCCTGAGAACATAATACAGTCTTCATTATGTGGACTGAATGGATTATATTCAGGAATATATTTATATACATGTACATTTGTGCATGCAATGATAATTAGGAGAAAAAGAGGTCATGAACTTGAAGGAGATCAGGGACAGATATATGGAAAGTTTTGAAGGGAGGAAAGGGAAGGAAGAGTTGAGATTAAATACCTTTTGCAGGGGGAATGTCTGTGAAGGGAAGCTTATTGGCTAAGCCCTCTGGGCCTCTAGGTACCTTATAAACATGGAGAACTCTTGTTTTGGGCCTATGTGACCATAGGACATGTTTCTTTTATGTGAGGAATATGGCATGTGTTCCAGGTCAGGCCTCTGGCAGGGAGAGAAGAGTCGTTGATGCCTCAGGTGTGTGCCCACTGAGTCTCCAGGTTTCAACCTGCTCTACCTTACCAAATTCCTGGCATTGTCCAGCTCAACACTATTGAACTTTGAGCTCTGTGAGGTGTGAGTCCAAGTGGAGATCCAGACTAGCAGTTGTGCCCTCCAGGAAAAGGAAATGGTTTCAAGCAAAGGTCATGACCTAGACTAGCTTCTTTTGTAGACTACATACACACTTGGCTCGTGGGATGACTAACTGCTTGCAGACACTGGTTTATCAAAACAGAAAGGCTTCAGTAGAGTATCTGGAAAGCAGGAAACTTCTAGTGAGCATCTACTAATGGAACTTGTAGTGAGAACTTAGAACCCAAGGGGATAGCTTAGTGCTTGCACTGCCACGGTGAGAAAAGAGGGAAGCTTATGGCTTCACAAACACTGTTGTCGTGGTGGAACTGAGTGGACTACAGATATACCAGAGTCTGTCCTGAACTGTCACACCCCCTCACCACAACCCTTAACAAATAGCCGTGAGGACTCTGAAGAAATTCCAGCTTGGCCCTATGTTGGCTACAGGACAATTGCTGCCCACAGCCGTATGTAGTTACTACTTGGGGACCAGTAAAATGAGAGGCCAACACACTGCCATACCATATTGGCTGCTGACTTTAGGATTGGCACTATGCTTTCTTGCTTAGCATCTACATTTCTTTTAGTATACTATCTTCCAGCTGATTTCACAACTTAAAATGATTTTCTACTTTTTGATATCTTATTTGTTTTGACAAGAAGCAGGCAATGTCAGCACAAAGAAAGTAACTCTGAATAGAGTTTCTAGACTACTTCAGAATGACTGGGGGGGCATGTAAGAATTCTCATTTTGACCTAGATAGACCCTTTGTATGCAAACTATTGTAAGCCGCTAGCATCTCTGGAGTCACAAGAAAATTATTAGACGGACCTGGTCCCTAATGACTGACACTAACTAAAGACTTCACAGGAGAACACATTAATAATAATGGACCAGAGTATGCCCGTGTTAGATGAGTCTCAAAGGAGCTTCTTAAGGTTTACTATTTATCCTTAGAAAGCATGTTCTTCACATCTCTTTCACTTACTACAATGGGAACTCTGATAAGGTGGCATTGACCTGGTTATAGGAATCTCCTTAATGGAAATGGCCCCACCCCAATGAGTTATATAGACATGACCCTAAAATCCCTATTCTGTATGAGTTCTTCATGGTGCTCTCTGGGATGATGTTCTGGCAGGAAATGCAGTTATTAGCCATCACGTGTTTTGCTGTAATTATTGTATGTATCTTGAGATCTCTCCTTTGCTGAACATACTCTATATAACAAAGTCAGAGGAGAAAGGGGGAAATTTACGGGGGAGGGAAGCTTTTTGAGGCCTGTGGGGACTTTCTTACAACTACCTTCTTAGCAGCCAAGTTTCTCACCCCAGAACCAGCAGACTGCACCTCCTTGCCAAGATCCCACATGAAGACTTAGCATCAACAACAGAATGGGGAGCTGACTTCAGCTCCTTGCCCTTTTGGTATAGAGACGACCTGTATAGCAACAGATGTTCTGTTTAGGACAGACTCTCCTGTATGAGGACAAATAAGAGAAGGGTCAGCAGAGCAGTCAAAAGCACTATAGAATGGACACAGGAGATAGGCTGCAGTGATTAGTATTTGTGTCAATACAACGTTTGTTTGTTCTGAAAAGTAATGTAGATAATCACTCCCCAAACCATCTGCCATCTGTTGATGATCTCTTGTGAGGTCCTGGTAGCAGGCCCCACACCAAGCCATCTTGCCACGATGCCTCTTATCTCCTCTATCAGAATATATGGAATGTTCTATTGGGCCAAATTATTAATAGCACTCAGCATAGTTTGCATTATTTTAGCAGATTTTTATCTTCCTAAGTGGAAGTTTTCAGAAGGTTACAAGAACAGCCAGCCCCATGGTTGGGACATGAAGACCTGGCTGGACCTCCTATGCTGTCTTATCTGGTACTGCATGCACAGTACTGGGAGCAGTTGACCTCCCTGAGAGCCTGGACTGAATCTGGGGTCCAACCGAAAGAAGAAAGCTCAAACAAAGAGCATGTCACCTGATTACAGCTGAGGTAAGCAGGGAGAGATGCAAAGGCTCATTCTTCACCACTAAGTAAAGTGCTTAGAGCTCAGTTTACAGACTTGCAAACAATCCACAGAGCTCTGGCAGACATGCAGAGACAGAGCATGGAGACATTCCATGTGCTTGTGTTCAGGTGGTGCTGCCAAGTGGTGGGAGGGAGGGCTGAAAAGTTAGATAGCTAAAGCTGTGAATTCTTGGGGGCAGTCATATTTCCAAAGGAGTCTTAGGTGCAGCTCTGCTGAGAGCCTCATGGCCTGTGGGCCCAATACTTCCTGTTGCACAGAGCTCAGAGAACAAAATGTACCCAAGAGATACAGGCAAAGATGCTCTTCTCTCCCATCCTCTTAGAACCTCATTCTGCTGTGTCATGAGGAAGCTTAGGCAGTACTAGGGCCAGATAATTGGAATACTCTTTGGCCAGCCCACTAAGTGTACCATCAGCAAAATAATGCCATGAATTTCTTGTGAGACGGGAAAGGATCATAGAAGTAAAGAAACATGGTAGACCTCAGATAGTAAGAAGCCAATCTGTGAAGAGGCAGTGTTATAGTACTGGAGCACAAATACCCTACTGGGAAAGCCTCAAGATATGGTGATAATGACTTCCCTCCATGCAGATAGAGTAAGTCAGAGCTATGATTTCTGGATTCTTGTATAGCACTATATTGCCAGGAGCCATATAAGAATTGGGTGATATTTGAAGAGAAAAGTGAAACAGACACCAGTATAGGAGCAGAAAATGTTCAGTACCCTAATCTCCTGATTCTCTTGTTGAAGCATCTGGTAGCTGCACAGCCACACAACTTCATTTCTCTCCTGACAGCCTCCTCAAATGTGTATGTGCAGCTCTTGCCAAAGAGTTGGGAATTCTGAGGGGTCCACAAGCTGTTGAGATTGGAGGGGGTGAAGATAGGTTCCAATCTATTCTGTTATTTTTCATGTTCTATTTTTACTGCTCAGCATCTGACATGAAGCCCCACCAGGTTCACACAGCACAAAAAACACCATCCCTATGATAACCCTCTTACTATATAGCAACTGGACTATCATGCCTCAGTGATGAACATTGACTAATTCAGACATTCAGTATGGTGGTTCAAAACATGTAATATCATTACTTGAGAGGCTGAAGCAGCAGGATTGCCACAAGTTTGACTAGCTGAGACAACATAAAGAATGGTGTGGAGCTGGTGCATTTGGGCTTTAATATTAAAAATATATCCGGGCTGGAGATATGGCTCAGCAGTTAAGAGCACTGACTATTCTTCCAGAGGTCCTGAGTTCAATTCCTAGCAACCACATGGTGGCTCACAACCATCTGTAATGGGATCTGATACCCTCTTCTGGTGTGTCTGAAGACAGAGACAGTGTACTAATGCATCAAATAAAGAATTAAATATTAAAAAAAATATATCTATTGAATGGTATGAACAAAATCCCATAGTATACTATGATCTAATAAGTGGTTGTGTGGAAAGAAACAATGTACTACTTTCTCTTTGCTATTTAGGATTATTATAATTAGCATTAACCTTTTTTTTAAGAAAATAATTTTCTTATCTTTAATATTTTCAGAGTTTTGACAATGCAACTCTTATTTGAGTGTCTACTACTGCTGATTATAAGATATTGACAGGATTTGGAATTAGTTTTCACTTTTCATCATTTTCTTTTTTTTAAACTTTATTTTAAAAAACAAAGATAAAAGAAAAAATTAAACATTTTTGCATAAATGTATACAAATACAATTGTGTTAGTGCTTGGCTTTTCTTTTCTTTTTTTTTTAAGGTTTGTTACTCTGCAATAAGGTCTTACTAGTTACAATGCGCAAAAAGTACATGTAAAATAGGATGTAACCTGGAATTAGTCAATGTTTTCTTGGTGTGTAAGGATTGAGCATAATGGTTTTTTTTGTTTTGTTTTGTTTTCTTTTCTTTTTTTCTTGAACTTCACACAGTCTGTGAGTTGTTTCTGGGGCAGTCTGAGCCTCTGGGGTTAGTATCCCACTATCAGTTACTGCATTAACCTTTAATGAGTCACATGTTAGTCTTACTCCTTTCCTATGTACATGGAAGTCATCTTAGATAACAAGGGTTTGAGCCTCTAGGCTGATATAGCTGGGAGAGTCCATATAGTGAGAAGCATGAAAGAAGAGTCAGGAAGTCAACAGGATGAGGAAGAGAGGAAGGGCCTAAGAAGAGACTCTCAGGAATTCCCTGAGTTCTCATTGTTCACTGCTCTGGAAGCATATCCTAATAAGAACAGCAGCAAAGAACTCCATGCTAAAGCTAGTTTCAATCTACATTGTCACTTACCAGGAAATGGGACTAAACTTGCTTCTGCTTTTCTTTTCTGGTTTCCCATCCCAGGACAGTATCTAGAAGAACAGATATTATGTTTGCTGTTTATGTCATTGAACAAAGTGCATATGGTGATTTTTCTGGAAATCTGAAGTATTAGGGTTCTTTCTACTGCATTAAATGGAGAAAGGTATGGCAGAGCTCTGAAAGAAAACAACTATGTCCTGGCACCAGGGTAGAGAAAGTTTTCATCAAATAAACTGTATGAAGAAGGAGCGCAAGAATGCTACCAACTGCATTTATGCACAAGGAAGTAATTGCCCTAAAGATGAAGGGTTCTGTTCATGGCCACAGAGGAAGTGACCTAAGCTGGGTCACGGGGCTATAAAGAGCACTACAGCACACTGTACTTGCTAGAAACAGAGATGACATTGATAGTACCTATATACTGGGAATTCCCACACTCTCTGTCACTGAAGCCCAAGAACAGGCAGGGACTAAGCCATGTTCTGGCATGCTACATAGTGAAGAAAGCAAGCTCAGACTGCTCAGAGTGTGAGGATACAGAGAGACACACAGAATCTGCAAACATATTCATTACTTTATTCAGCCTCTTTCTACTGCTTCAGACTGTCATTTGGTTTGTCCTTCTTTAGATACTATGGTATGAGAAAAATGCTATTTCACATGCAGTTTCTTTTCCTCCCTCCTTTCTTCTTTCCTCACTCCTCCTTCCATCTTATTTTCTTTGCTGTGGACAGAACCCAAGACCTTGCAGATTCAAGGCACGTGCTCTACTGCTGAGGCCCATATCCAGCCAAATATTTCACATTTATAAGTATATGATTCTGTGGCAGCAATTATGTTAGAAATGATACATAATAATAATTCTCAAATTTCTGAACGTTATCTCATCTTAGAAAGGGCTTCCCCATTAAGCAGCCACTTCTCTCTGCCTCCTCCTCCAGCTCCTGGTAAGCACTAATCTACTGTCTGTCTCTATGGATTTGCCTCTTGTGGACCTTTCATACAAATGGAATCAGACAGTACGTGACCTGTTGTGTCTGGCTTCTTTCACTTAGTGTATCCTTCTAAGGTGCATCCATGGATCGGTACTTCATTCTTTGTTGTGGGAGGATAGTGTTCCTTTATACAGATATAGCACATTTTATTTATTCATCTATCAGTCAATGGACATTTTTATTTCCACCTGCTAGCCATTCTGGTTATCGTTGCTATGGAGATTTCTCATGCACTCACCTGTCATCATTTCTTTTAGGTCTGTACCCAGAAGTGGAATTGCTGGGTCATATGATAATTCTATGCTTTACACTTTGAGGAACAACTAAACTTTTACACACTGTGATTGCTTTGTACAATGGATTTAAGTTCTCTGCATCCTTGCTATTATTTATTATTTTCTGGAGGTTATTTGTTTTGTTTTGATTATACTGGGTGTGAAATGGTATCTCACTGGGATTTTAATTCATATTTCCCTATTGACTAAGATATTGACCATAGTTCATGTTTCTTGGCCTTTGCCATGTTTCTGAAGCAAAACAAAGCATTATTATTGAGCCTCCAAGATTCTGCCCCATTTCTATTCCTGTTTGTCTACCTACTCTCTGCTTTCCACAGTGAACGTAACTTACCTAGCCCTTTCCTTTGTCCTTTGCCTACCCCCAAGCCTTGGACTCTCTACATACATCTTGCTGATGTGACAATTTCTCTTCCCTGATTCTCGACACCTTGAGTGGCTTCCAAGCCCACCTCAGTATGTTACCATGTTTCTTTAATGTCACCATACCTAAGTGATGGGTTCTTGCACCATCTTGTACTTTGCTTGTAGTAGGAGCTGAGTCTGGCATATTCTCAGTGACTTGGGCTCTGATTTGAGTGTTAGATGAACAGAATGCTTGCATTCACAGCAACAGATCAAAGACTCAACAAGATGCACAGGTCTCCTACTCAGATACTCTGTTACCTTAGGAGTACAGGATGCTCCCAATTGGGTCTGTTTCTGCTACAACCACCCACTCTTAGGGTAGAGGATAGCAGAGGTATTCCCAGTGTCTCCTGTTGATATCGTTAGAGCAATGTCCCCAGCTGTGGTCTGCTATGACTCATACCTGCAAGGGAGGATGACTGTTGTCAGAAAGTGACTCATTGGTATAGCTCCTCTGCAATTTTGCCAAAGACTGCACTGATGACGCGAGAGAGTGAACCTCACAGTGGGAAGCAGGAGCCAGACTTCCGGTCCTAGACTATGATGACTCAGTGTGTGATTTGGAAGCTCTGGGTTTCAACCTGTGAAGTAAACCACCTGTAGAAACAATGTGGAAAAAAAAGGTGAGGTGGCTAATCTGTGTCTTCATCTCAAGATTGTCATTTAGTATCTCTGGCACAGAGCTCAGAAAAGCTGTATTTGATGCTCAGCCTAGCTTGGAGATTTTACAGAAGCTCCTCTAAGGGCACTGTTTGTTATAGATGTGAATCAGAGTCTGGAGAGCACCCAATGAGATATCCAGGTTCTCATATCAAAGAAGCAGAGCAGAGACATATACACAGTGGAGGAACTAGAGACAGATTATTAAGAAAGAGCAATCCATAGAACTGGGAAAGGTATAAGGCTCAGATTGTTAAGACCATTAATGAGTCATTTACTTGACACCCACCTTTCCCTGCAGTTTGAGATTGTGAGCTTTTCTTGTGTATGCTCATTTCCTTAAATACTTATATATTAGTAGGATGGGCTTGTTGTCTTTCAGCTAACTGGCCTTGTTTGTATGTTAACCATGATGGATTTCTCTGTGGCCTCCTGTCTTGCCACATGTATATTTACTCAGACTGTGGTTCTGCAATGATAGGGGGTCCTTCTATCATGGTTTTACAGAAAACTTGATTGGTCCCAAGTAAGGGGTGAGCACGTTGACCTAGATATATTTGCCAACTGCCCTAGAACAGGCCTTTAATTCTACCTTTTGCAGTAGTTTCAAACTTCTAATCCACAATTATCCTGTGACAATATAAAGGTATAAGGAAATGATAAAGGTACAGATTGAAGGTGTGGTCCAGGTATGGTAGAGAATGTGGCACCCCACACACACATACACGTTCCAGGGGCACTGATAAAATCCAGCAGCAGCAGCAGGAAAAGCAGAAGTACTTCTGTGACTGGAGCAGCACACTGGGAAGGATTTTGAGGACAGTGGAAATATGGCATTGGCATGAGTGAGAGGTATAGGAAGTCTGTGGGAATGACACTGGAACAGTAAGAGAGGCTCTGGAATACAAGGGGGAAAGGTGGGCCTGGCCTTATACAGAGTACATGAGGTATTGAGATGATGAAGTGCATACGTGGGCACAAGAAATGGGTTCAGATGTCTTTAAAAACCTGTCTGGTTCTTGTTAGCCCTGCAGTGCAACTACAGGACTGCGAAGGAGCTACTAGAAGCAGAGCTGATGGCTGAAGACTATCAACGGCTTATGGATGGGGTATTCCTGCCCCTTCACTTCACCTCTCTTGGGGTTACCCCACCTTTAGCGAAATACACTCAAAGAACTATGCAAAATGAGGATGGTCTGAACAGCTTGGGGCTCAGGGTGGGGCTTCTAGAAGGGCTGCTCCTTACTTGCTAGCTGAGTGTTTAGAGCAGGGAGGAGGTACACTCCTTGCTACAGTTAGATTTTGTGTTTAAAGAGAGTTGGTATGTCTCTGAGTAGTTAGGAATTCAGGGCTGTGAAGTCGCAGTTCATCTATACCACTGTAACACATAAGGTAAGTTAACCATCCTTTCTAAAGTTTAGCTTCCTCTTTCATGAACTCAGGGCACCATTAGCACCTGAATACAATTGTTAATGATATGCAAGCAAAACACTGTATGGGTAAAATCGTTTTCTAACTTCCTGACTTACTTCTCATTCATTATGGCAGAAGAGAAACCCCACCGGTCTATTTGACCTTATGACACAGATATGCTGCCAAGTCCTATGTATTTTAGATCACAAAAGCCCATGTGGATAAGTCAGTGTGGGGACAAAGGCTTTGATGAAGGGATGGTGTGAATGTACATTCTCAGGAGCAGGTACACGGGGAATGAGTAGCTTCTATGGAAGCCACTCGGAGCTACTGCCACGAGCCACACAAAAGACCTAACACTTCTAAGGAACTGTCTTGGCTTGGACCAGATGACAGGGAGGGGCTGAAGAAGAGGATTGCCTAAACCTGAATCCCTTGGCTTGGAAGGCTGAGCCAGCATGGCCTTGGCATGGCCTTGGCATGCTCTCAGTAGCTATGCAGCTGCTAGACACTGCTCCCTCCTCTGCATACAAGGTCAGTTATGGGCTGTGATCCAAGGTTGTGGGCTCCTGGGACTTGCTAGAGAATAAAGAAGTAGCAAGGGAAAGTGTCTCTAGGGAAGAAAGAATGGTTCAGTGAAACCTTGGGCACCTAGGCCTAGCCTTCATGCAGATATTGCTCCCATTTGACTCCATGCCTATGTAGCTGGCCTCTGAACCGAGGTAAGGGCATCTATGGTTTTAGAGCTATAGAGCTGCCAGACTGGTGCAGGCTACCTCGCCTCCTCTTATAGGCAGGCCACTGCTCAGAACTTTTCATTTCTTCTGCTATCTTTGATTAAGAACCACACATAGGAACTTCAAAAGACAAGCCTCATACCTGCAGGCTCACTGAATGCTATCCCACAAATCCTTGAAGCTAAGTATGCGGTCTATCCATGAGGCCACACCTCCATTATGTAACCTGATTTCCTCATCCCACACTGCGCAGCAGATAACTCCTTTTTTCTTAGCTGAAGCCAAAATCTGACAGATTAGACAGATACTATGTGTGTGTGTGCGTGTGTGTTGAAGGCTTTAGGTAAGACTGAGGATCTCCAAATAAGTAAAAATTACACCCATCATGGGAGGCAACAGAAAACTCTGTTGGGTTTTCCATCCTCTTGGTCAAAAGTTGCAGCATTAACACTCACCTCGGTTTCTAGCCTGCTCTATGTTCTTCCCACTTGTAACTCCTAAAACTGTATAATGTAATTCCTTAAAATCAATGTCTCTCTAGGTATTTCTTGTTCTGTATGTTCCTTTTTGTTCATTTTGATTCTTTGGAGGTGTTTGGCTACAACAATGGACAGGAAAGTGAGTGGATGTGGCAGCAACCACCACACACAGGAAATCTGAACCTTCTTGTGGAACTATGTGGGCCAGATGCCTGGTTTGCCCCCAGCTCTTCCCCACCTCGCGTACACCCAAATACATTTCCTGCATGGCTGCTGCTCATATGTCATTTACAGGGACCACCAGTAATGGAGAGAAGGGCTAGATTCCAAATCCAGCTCTACCCTGAGCTGGAGCAATGTGCCTTGCCTCCTTGTGTCCTATGTCTCAAAAGAAAGCATGCTGCTTCCTAAATGCTTGTGCCACAGTGAACCTTGTCCCATAGGTTGATATAGAAAGCTGTACATTTTGGGACCCTCTGTTTCATGGGGGTGTAAGAAGTAGTGGAGATTTTCTCTGAACCTGTTTTTCATGACTACCTTCTTCCTGAGTCTTGAACTACCTGTCTGCTATGACATCTGCACACTGTAGTCCTCTGCCCACTGCCTGATGCCCTGGTTAGCTCCTGGAGCCTCATCCTCTGCCTTCACTTTGATAATAGTGAAAGGATATAAGTTTACTACTGCCAGTGACAAAAGTCTCAATTCAGCAGATAAAGGCTTCTTTAGGAGCTCATTTTGAATCCCCCAGGTTCTTAGTGTGTGACAAAGATATTTAGAAGATCCAGAACAGTGTAATCCACACAAGGTAGAAAGCTGTCCATTTACACGACAGCCTGCTTATCAGGCTTCCTGAGAACTAGCACACTGAAGTCCTGAATCACCCAAGAAATCCAAGCAGCTGACCTGCAAATTGAGAAGAATGGCTTTGGCTTCTTTTTCCTTCCATCCTCGGGTTAGTAAAGGCACTTCGAGGAACATATTTAGATGATGCCAAAAGAACTGGTAAACTGTTTGAAGACATGGCCCTTATCTAGATGTCCTGGATAATTATATGCCAGCACAATACAGCTAGAGTCATTTGGTAACAGGGAAGCTCAATTGAGAAGATACCTGTAGCAAAATGTATTGTGGGGGATTTTCTGGATAATGATTTGTGATTGATATAGGTGGGACCATCCCCACAGAGAATAGTGCCCCTAAGGATCCTGGGTGATATAAGACAGCAGCAGACTGAGCAAGCTCTCAGGAAATGCTAGTAAACATTACCCTTCCACGCCCTCTGCTTCAGTTCCTGCCTCCAAGTTCCTGCTGTGTTTGACTTCCTGCACAACTTCTCCAAATGATGAACTGTAATGTATAGCTGTAATCTGAAATAAAACCTTTCTCTGCAATTTTGTCTTATTCAGAGTATTTTGTTACAGCAGTAAAACCTTTAAGACTCTGAGCCTCATTCTAGATGAATCAGTGGTGGACACAGAAACACAGAACCCATGTCGTAGTGGCCTCACTCTGTATACTATGCCGTTTCTACCTCTGCCCCACTAACCCAGAATTAGCATGGGGTTTGAGGCCAAATGTACCCACCTATTCCAGCACCATTCACAACCCTGGTCACTTTCTCCTGGGGACTTGGAATGGCTACACAATGGTGCGAGGCTTCTGAAAGCTTTGGAAGTAAAGCTGATTCTGAGCCTCAAAGTTTTAACACATCTCTGAAATGAGGTACTGAACACTCTTCATAAAGACCAGTGTTTCTGCTATAGTTTTCTCCGTGACTACCTGGGCTATACTTGTAGAAAGAGACAGAGCATCAGTGTGACGATGGTGATAGGAAGCACAGATATCCTTTGCAGAACCAAACTGCTTCAAATACAGCTATAGATTTCTCTCTTTGCCATGCACTGCTTGCGGGATGCTCTCTAGACTACCACCCTCCATGAAGGGGACAGTTAAAACATCAGTGGCCTATAGAAGACACAAAATCGTGGTCTGATTCTATCTACGGGGTGCATAGCCTCCCACCACAGGGCGAGTAGATGATCTTGGGCAAGGGAGACACCCGTGGGGCCAAGCCAGGTCTGTAATGGCATCCCTCTGCTCCCACCATGAATTGGACAAGAAATGTGGCACGGTAAGGCCCGAGTGGGGAATCAAGGGAAAAAGTGAGCTGTGTGAGCTGTCATCAAGGAGCTGCTGTCATGGCATCTGTGTCTCACTGGACCCATTGTCACCAGTAACTCTCTGGGAAGTGTCCGGGAATTAAAACTTCTGTGCACAGATCAAACCTCCCAGCATTGTTGACTCTCAGGAAAGAGTAATATTGTTCCAAATGAAGGTCTAAAGAGGCAGTCTCACTTCCGTTTCCCATTTCAGTAGCCTTCCCTTCCATCTGAGGTACACCCTGTGTAAAACATTCTGTCTCACAGAGTTGGACCATAGGCAACCATAGTCCAACTCTGATCCTCACACCTAACAGAAGCCTGGTACCCTCTCTGATGAAGGGGACAGTGGCAGATTATGGAGACAGTGGGGGAATTCCATGAAGCCAACGTCAGACACCTCTATAGATAGCAGCTTCATTGGTTGCTTAACAGACCCCAGCCCTCGGCCCAACCTGGCCAAGGAGTCCAGGGAAAGTATTTCAGCCTTGATGATGGGCAGAATTTGCTACTAGGGGATGGGGATGGCTATGTGATAACTGCAGTCCTTCTTTCCTGGACATGTTCAGCCATCTCCCAACAAACACTGGGCCATCCTTGATGGAGATGACAGAATGTTCTTAGTCAAAACTCTGATAAACTAGCTTTCTTTAATCACCACACAATTCCAAATCTGATCTGAATTAGCCAGAAAGGGGTGGAGCATATTAGGCAGGTAAATTCAATAGCTTTCTACCTGAGGTGCCCTTGCTATCGGCTCCGTTGCCAGGCAGGCATGTTTGGTTTAATCTAGTTACTTTTGATCCACAGACTTCACATTTACAATTTCACCTTCCACAATGGTTACACATAAAGCCCGTTTCTCACAGGCTCTTAGCAGGCCTGGCTGGGAGAAAACCAGTTTTGCTATTCCAGGCTCAGTATCAAATGAAAGGCAATGGGCTCTATGAAGCAAGGCTCTGGCTGTTCACCAGAGATCTTTGGGTCCTAGCATTTAGATAGTTCCTAGGCTCAACAAATTAGGACCATCATGCTCTACTGTATGAGGGTCCTGTGGGGGAAAAATAAGATACTACATGGCTTCAAGCAACAGTTATGCATTGTCACAATGATGGAAGACTGAAATCCAATGATTAGCAAGGCCATACAGTCTCTCCCAGTATGTGCCAAAACAAACCAAAACAAAATCTGTCTCTTGTCTTTAAGGGAATCAGAACTTATTCTGGTGCCAATAGCCCAGGAACTCAGATTTAGGTTTTTTCCAAATATCATGTTCTGATATGGTAATAATTTCATGATGTATTTTATAGCAACAGAACAAATGAAGTCATAAAAGAAGATAGTTTTCAGTTATGTTTTTGGTACATTGGTTATTAGGGTAGGCATATATCAGGTATTACAGAGTGGGGAAAAACTCTGTCCTAGGCCTTAGATGTTACCTGATGACACCCTTAGCCTTTGTGTTGGTAGAAATTAAGGGCCTGTTTGTAAATTCCAGAGTAAATACTCAATAGTTATAGTAGGTCACACACCAAGGTGGGTAATGAATGGCTATTAAGGAAGCTAAAGAAAGCCCAAGGTAATTTGGCATTCAACCCATAACATCATGCCAGCCTGCCATGAACCCGCAAAGAGCTGTAATCTTAATTCTCTCCCTCCTCAAGCAACTGAGGGTTCATGTCAAATCTTTATTTCTCAGTAGCATCAGCAGCATCAGCACCAGCATCCTAGTCACTTTGGATTATCTACTCTAGCCATAAGTATAAGCTTCTCCAGCAGACCTGCGAACTGGATCAAGAGTTGCCAGCACTCCTAACCTTTACAACCCTACATTAGACTTCCCACCTCTAGTCCACTAGAGCCCTTTAGGAAATGGGACTCCAAAGTAACCAAGAATCTGGTTAGCATCTTGAATAGAGTAGAATCAAATTCTATACTCCAAAGATTTGATCCCTGTGCCAAACACCTGACACTTGTAATCTCATGACATCTGGTGTCTCATTGAATCCCAACACTTCTTTGGCTTAGTTTCTGACATTTCTACATTCATTGAATCCTAGGAAAAAAATTTCTCCAAGCCACACAGATATCTGTAGTAAAGTAAAAATCTGCCGCAGGTAATGTTGCTCCAGAGGCATGCTTTACACACTAAGGTATCTACAGAAAGGGAGCAGTGTACTCACCTCCCTTATCCTAAATAGCTGTTGATATAACTGAAGCTATTGTTTGTTTATATGGCTAACCATCCTGACACTCACACTGAAAGATCAAGTATCCTCACCTACCTCCATATCTAGCCCCATAGATTAGTCTTTTGTTTAGTCCCTTTGTCTGTACTGCCCAAGATCTTTTCCAAGTCTGTCACGCAGCAGCTTGTGCAGGACCCTGCAGAAGCACTCCTCCTTCTTTTCCTCTCTGCCCACCGTAACAAGTGACAAAATCATCACGAAGACTGAAGCTGCAGCACAGCAGGCGGGCAAAGGGCTGCTGGACAATGCTAGGAGCTGGCACCAGTTAAATTGAGAGCAATTCCTGGAAATCAGGAAACTATTGAGGCCAAAGGCATCAAAATTAAATTGGCCTTTGAAATAAACAAGTGCATCTCTGCAGGCATCAATTGTGATTCTGTGAGCTTCCAGGATGAGCCCTAAAGGAGATAAAGGCTTTTGGTTGAGGCTGGGCTGGCTACCTTGGGGGCAGAGAGTCGGGGGATCTATGACCCTGTTTGACTTGAAAGCTACTGAAGAAAACAAAGAGAAGAGAATAGTCCTTAGGTCTTTCATGTGACGTACTCTCCTAACCTTGGGGCTTTAGAAATTCATTCTACCATGTTCATATGATGGTGAGAAACAATGTACTTCTCTGATCATATCCCTGCAGTAAATGACACCTGGCATTCTCATAGTCTCTCTCATAGTCTCTCTCATAGTCTCTCTCTTTCTCCCCCATAGTCTCTCTCTGTGTCTCTCTCTCCCACTTTCTCTCCCCCTCCGTGTGTGTGTGTGTGTGTGTGTGTGTGTGTGTGTGTGTGTGTGTGGCATCCAGCCTTTTGCAGGATTTTGCAGTCCACCATCTGGAGAGAAGGAAAACATTAGCACTTTGAGTGATCTCCCTCTTCACCACCCCTGTAATAAGTCCAACCTCAGAAGCATGCCTGAATATACTGATATGCCATTCTATAGAGTCTCAAATGCAATATGCCCATGGTCTCTAAGTAGACACAGTTACACAAAACTGCAGCCACATAACAGGGAAACCTCTATCTCTACCCAGATTGTTTTACCTGGCTGGAATTTACACAAGTTCTAGGTACCAAATCTCTGATCCTCAGATTTGTCAAGAAAAGACTATAAACACTGAGCAATCTACCTACCCCCACTTTATCTTTTTTAATTTAAATTAATTAATTATTGATTGATTGATTTACTTTATATTCAGACAGCAGTTCCCCCTCCCTCCTCTCTTCCCAGTCCTTTCCCCCCCATGCCCTATCCTCTTATCCACTCTTCTTTACCATTTCTCTTCAGAAAAATGGGAGGCCTCCCATGGATATCAACCAGCCTTGATGCATCAAGTTGCAGCAAAACTAGGGACATTTTTAACTACTGAGGATAGATTAGGCAACCCAGCACCGGGAAAGGATTTCAAAGGCAGGCAACGGAGTCAGAGACAGCCTCTGCTCCTGCCGTTAGGAATCCCACATAAAGACCAAGCTGCACAACTGTTACACATGTGACAATTCAATGCATGCTCCTTGGTTGATGGTTCTATCGCTACAGGCCCTATAGGCCCAGGTTAGTTGATTCTGCCTGTTTTCTTGTGACATCCTTGCTTGACCTTCTGACTCCTATAATCCTTTCTCCCCCTCTTCCACAGGATTCCCCAAGCTCCCCCTAATGTTTGGCTATGGATCTGTTTCCATCAGTTTCTGGGTTATGTTAAACTGCTCTCTCTGTATAGCAGAATATTATTAACAGCATCAAGGTGGGCTCCTTCTCATGCTTCTGGGAGTAAAATATGTTTGGGGGTCAGGGGATGTGGGGAGCCGAATGCAGACACCATTACAAGATGGCGCTGGCTCCCTCAGGGTTTGAGGTAAACAACTCCATATATAGTAATGCTCTTGTCAGCTAAGGCGCGGCACCCTGCGCATGCTCAGTACATAACCTATCTCCGGCCAATCCCGAGGCCTCTGGTGTCAGCAGACTGGCGACAACCAATCATGGCAAGCCCATATGCGCTTGTCCCTATATAAGCGGACAGCTAGGGTAGTTCGGGTCCCTCGCTTCCTGCTCTCCCCTTCAACCAAGCGGCTCCCACAATAAAGCGTGATCTGAGAAGAATCCTCTAGTGGTGGTCGTCTTTCCTCACTGGTCGAGGAGCGCGCCGCAAGGGGAGGTCCCCCAAGTCTCTTAAGTGACCCACATGCTCAGGCTTGTGTTCCCAGCAATAGGAAAATTTTCTGTTTTTTTTTTTTTCCAGAAGTGGAAATACTTTTTCCACTGTGACTTTTTCAACAGGTACCATTGGAATGGGAACAGTGTGAACAGCTGCAGTAGCTGACCCAGGATTGTTCACTACTGTATGTCTGCAGTTAAAAGTAAGAAAAGACAGGCTCACCTAAGAATGCCCTTAGCAAAGCAGGGAAAATCTTTCTTATTTCCGTCTATTGAAAATACTTTTCTCATATACTTTTCCCATTCTCGACTATCTCCACGCCTATCCTCATTTACCCCCTTTCTGTTTATAATTAGAAAACAAATAAGCTTTTAAGACATAATAATAAAATATAGTAAGATAAAATGAAACTAACACATCAGGATAGGACAAAACAAACAAGCAGAAGGAAAAGAGCCAAAGAAAAGGCAAAGAAACAGATATAGACTTAGAGACTCATGCACACACCCATGAGTCACATAAAAATACTAAACTAGAAACCATAACATATGTGCAAAGGACCTATAGATAAAGAGAGAGAAAATCAAATGGCTAGAAAGTGTAAATAAAATAAAGTAAAAATGAGAGAGCAAAATTTAAACCCCTTACAGGACATTATAAGACAAAGAATCTCCAAAGATGCCATTGAATTAATTTTCTGTTGGCCATCCACTGTTGGGCATGTGCCCTACCCTTAAAAGTAGTTTGTTTTCCCAGTGAGACTCCCTTGGAGAAAATTAAATTTTCCCTAGCAAGTAGCTATCAATTGGAGATAGCTTCTGAATTAGTGGTAGAGGCATGTGTTGACTTCTTTCAGCTCTAGGTGAAAAGACTCCATCTGGTGAAGACCTACCTGTTCAGGCTCCATGCGTGCTATCTCAGTCCCTCGGAATCAAGTGTGTGATAGTATTGACTTAGAGGGCCTTGACTGACCCTGGAGTTCCCATTTTGTTTTAAAACCTCTGGGACAAAGTGAGAAATATGCTGAAGCACTTCTCTTGTAGAAAGCAATTGCATTATCTTAGGGCAAAGCACTGGTGAGCCTGGAGTTTTTAGCTGAACTGGCTGAGTTCTCATAGATTGCCATACTTTTCTTGAAAGAATGACTCATGTTATTCAGACTTGGGTATTTGGCAGACATTTTCTTGTAGATGAACTGAGTAAGCCTGTCACTCCAAGGAAAACAAGTGTATTTATTTTTGCCAGTGATAAAATTTGAGCGTTTAAGTAAAGATTAAAATTCTGAAAAGCAAATATCCACCACTGTGAGCATGACAGCTTTTCAAAAGTTAAGGAATTCTTCCAACGAGGGAGATGGCAAAGTGAATCAGTGTGGTTTCACGACACCATAGAGGGAAACATCAAAATGCAGGCACTATGCATTAGTCAGGGAACCAATGTGACCAATGGACATTCCAAGTGATCAGTGAACATTGTTAACAAACCACAAATGGGCAGAAGATACATTTAAAAAATAAAGAAGTCAAATGGAGCTCAATGGAGCTGAGCAAGAAGGGTTCACAGATACGCTTCATGCTCCACGCTGCATTTATTCTGGGAGAAACCACCACTGTTCAGGCTTTGGTGTCCTGTCCGAAAAGGATGTCTCAACTGATTTCCAAAGCACACTAAGTCCTCTTATTTTTCTACTGCATATCTGCCAGAGCCTGGGTTTTCTTCATAAACAGCCAAAGCAACATATCACAACCAAATAGAGACGTGAGAATCCAGCTGTGTCCTCTCAAGCCAGACATCAGAGACATTTGCAAAAATGTAAAAGAATGCTTCTCTTCTCAGCGCAAGTTCTGTTTTGGAAAATATAGCTATTTTCATACAAATATTTATATTTTCTTGTACTACATTTCATGCTTTAATTTAAAAATGAATAATAAATAAACATTTTAACTTCTTCCTAATATCATTAACATGGATAGCTACAACCCACATAAACCAAAGCTCCTTGGAAGCCTCAGCAAACTGCTGTTGCTTTACTTCATTGTATTCTGATTTTATTGAAGCCAAATTTGTATGGCTTGAAACTTGTCATTTTTAAGTGTGTAATTAGTAGCACTGAACACATCTCCCGTGTGCTGCAGCTGTCACCCCTCTCTAGCTCCCAAAGGAAAGCCAATGCCTAGTAACTGCTCACTTCTTCCCACTCCCCCAGCCCTTGCAACCACTCCTCTGCTCTCTGTGAACTTACCCTCAATGAGTTTTAAAAGTATACAAGTTTTGAAACAGAGAAGTTGACGAACTACTGACCTAGTACATGAAATCTCAGTTGTGTTTTTATCAGCTGTATCTCAATCAGCTGGCATAATTTCCAGGAATCACAGTTTCTTGAGCCCCCAAATAAAGATAATGCTGTACTACCAAAGATATGGTGAGGGTTAAATGGAGAGATGCTTGACAGAGTACTATTCAATAGTTTGGAGCTCTTATCACTAAATCCAAGTTAGGTTCTCTGGAAATAGAACAACTGTACTCCTATGCCCTCTGTTTCTAAATACGACTGGAGAGCAGAGTGTGGTGGCTCAGGCCTTTAATCCCAGCACTTGGGAGGCAGAGGCAGGCAGATATCTGTGAGTTCTAGGACAGCCTACAAAACAAGTTCCAGGACATCTAGAGTTACACAAAGAACCCTTATTTTGAAAAAACAAAACAGACAACAATAACAATAGAAAGCTAAATATGACTGGCATTCTTGGAGAGTGAAAGCCATGTTTACCTCACATAGGGAGGAAGATCTGGCAGATGACTTCTCTCTCCAGACTCTGATCCTCTTATCCGGGAGAAGCAATTCATTGTGTTTCACGGGCATTTGTGAGAATCAGCGCAGCTTTGATAGCCTACATCCTTAGCAGATAAGAAGCACTTAGTGACAAGGAATTGTTGGAGATAGGGGTCACGCTGATAATAAGTTTGAAAAATACTTACACACCTTTTCCTGGCTCTCATTTCTTGGGTGTAGTGTACAAAACTTTCACACATATTAGGATGTTGGAATGATGGATCCATAAGGCCTTCTTCTTTGACCCATCACATCATAGCCTGTCCAGTACCTTCATGGGCCCACTTTGTCTTTGTTCATCTATACCTTGTGCATAGGCCACTTGTTGTTGGAAAAGCAAAGAAACTTGCACCAAGCTTTCCTTCCAGAGTTCCATCCACCACATGATGCTGAAGAACCCAAGTGACCTGTCCCATTGAAGAAAGGCATGTAAATTTGCCACAGGGTTGCATTGGAGGGACAGAAGACAAGAAGCCTTGGCACTCCAGCTGCATAGTGCTGAGTAGCTCATTCCTCTTTCTGTTCTTTTTAAATGATCAGTTGTTCCAAAATATATTCCATTAATAGCTCACTCAGCTTCCCAAGGAATTTAGCCTTTATTAATTCTCTGTCACCCCTGCCTTTCTTGGGAGGTAGAATTGAGAAAGATTATTACAGACATTGTTTGCCGTTCCAAGGCTGACCTCAAGGAAACCTTGGTGGGCAAAGCAGACATGGCCACAGTCTTTACTGGAGGGGCATTATCAGTGTTAGATTACCTACTTTATTCATGTAGAAGTTTTGGCATGGTGTGGACTGACCCCCTGAATTATAGGTCCTAGGCCTGCTGCCAAAGGTAAGGTGATATGTGAGCATATACACACAATTGGCCCCTGCATTCCCCCACTCCACCTTGACTCGAGCTTTCTATAGAATCTACCTAGGCTTTTGAACACTCCATACTGCTTACAACAATATGGCTGGGTGACCAGCCATTACTGTTCACTGTGCCTAAGCTCTAAGGAATATTCCAGTCCCACAGTTCTGCAAGTTAGATAATGGACACACAAAGTTGACCTTTTCGATAAAAGATAGACAGTAGACTTGTAAAAAAAATAGACATAGTGGTAAAGCAGGAAGCTATCAAAAAGTCTCTCAGGTCCTTTCACAAGATATCATGGGAATTTTTAGTATCCAGTTACCAAGGTGACCTTTAATTTATCTGAGTGCAGAACAGTGAGCCAGTTTACAGACCAAGATACAGACCCAGAAAAATTACTGATTGCTCACAACAACTGCACAGGAGCAGAGCTGGCTCAAAATTCAGCTTTCCATCTCACCTTTGCATTCGGCCTGCTTCCTATAAATTAAATGAACACTGATAGGTTAACTTAGGATAAGGATGCAAGATGGAGATCATTCCTATAATTTACTCATGCTCACTACATGAATATAAACACAGCCTTATGTTCAGTATGGGAAATATAGTATTATCATTTTCACAAATAATTGAAAATATTGTCTCTCAGAACTATAACAGAGGATGAGGCGTTGGGTTTATAAATTCAAGTCTGTGGGCGAGATATTTACTATACTGTGCAATACTCTACCAAGATTTTCAAGGAATGATCATAGCTTTAGAAAGTGTAAAACAAAAAGGAAAGTTCTCCCTGGTGCTTCTGGAAGAGTGCAGTTTTAACGGCACCTTAAATCATATAGTTCCTGCAAAGGGTATTAATCAGAGAGCACAAAATCTATTCAACTTTAGAGAAATAGCAAAGGGCCAGAACTAATCCTTCTTACAGAGAAATTTTTTAATGACCAATGAATGCACAGGAAGATGTTAACTGTTACCAAAGCAATGTCAAGGAAAGATGTCACCATTCACCTCTCAAATTACCAAAGGCTTGAAGGCTTCTAGGTTGGTGGTAAAAGCTTGGACTCTTGGTTAGAAGGGAAATATGGTTTTGTTTGTTTGTTTTTGTTAAGGGCCTTTAGGCAGCATTCATGGTCTTTGACCCATCAAGCTCACTCTGAGGGATACTGAAAATGGAAATTTACACAGGACAGATAGTAAGAATGGGAACACCATGTGGAATACACAGAAAAACCTGAACGATGTTAAGTAAGCATTAACTATATTTATCTTTCTAAAGTGAGATCTTGAGTGATCTTCTAATGTTCTCTGTATTCTCAATATAGTTTGAAGGTCTTAAGAGGCCATACATCTTACCATTCTGCAAAGTAATAAAACTACTTTCAAAACAATAAAGAAATGCAAAGTCTGATGCAATATGTATACATAGGTTTGCATCAAAGCTGCCTGATGTTCATAGCTAGGCATAGAGGAACACAGAAATCTCTATAAGAAAGAACTTTGCCAAAGTCTGCCACACACACACACACACACACACACACACACACACACACACACACGTACCTCAGGCTGGGTTATTTTAATATCCAAGGACCAGGAATTGGACAGACCCTTTTAAGAGTCCTTGCAAGAGTTAAATAAAAAAAAATACAGGTTATCATAGTCTATAACTTGATTAGTTCTGTGACAAAATATGTGACAACTGACAACTTCTAGAACGGTATATTTTGGCTTACAGTTCAGAAGAATAAATCCATGTTGAAAACAGGCATGTTGTGAAGCAACTGGTCACATTCTATTCTCAGTCTGGAAGAAAAGGGAACCGATTACAGGTGTCTAGATTTCTTTGTTTGTTTCCTTTTTACTCAGTATAAAGGATGATATTGCTTACACTTAGCATGGGTCTTCTTGTTCAGTTATACCTTTTTGTAAACATTCACATAAACACACTCACCCATGTTTTACAGGTGATTTTGATGCTGGTCAAGTTGATAATAAGGATTACCTACAAAAGAAAGTTTAAAAACACTCAAAATTTAACTACTGTCATCATTTATTAAGGAAATATTAATAACCGTTCTAATATATAACAGGTTGAAGAGTAATTACCAGTGACATTTTCTTTCTAATTTCCAAAACCTATTAAAAGGCTGGTTGATATGACTAAATTGAATTTGAGATTCATTTAAAAATCTGGAGATGAAAGAACATATTAGATTTTCTAAATTTCTCCTAACTATAATAATATGTCTTTATTAGAGAGATAGGGATAGGCTTTTTGTTAGTATTAGAGAGGAAAATATAGTGATAGAACTTGGGATTGGAATGTGTCACAATGAGAAAAAGTTGACCTCTAGACATTGAAAAGGGCAAATATAGTGATCATCTATAAGATCTTCCAGAATGAATACAATCTTGTCAACATTTTTAGGCTTCTGATTTTCAGAAGCATAAGGATAGATGTATGATGTGGAAAATGGATAAGCATATGTCAATTCATTATAACAACCTTATGATATGAACAGATTTTTTGCTTCTGTAAGGCCCCTTACATTTGGTATTTGTTTCTACCAGAAACTCAACATGTAGACCAGGTTGGCTTTGAACCCACAGAGATCTGCCTGCTTCTGCATTTACCACTGCCTCCTAATGACTAGGGTTAAAGATGTGTAACCCAGCACTTGCTAAGGTTTTTTTTTTTTTTTTTTTTTTTTTTTTTTTTGAAAATAAAATGGTTGGTTCAGCTTTCTGTTCCACAGATGTCAGAAGTCATGTAGGGAAAGGCTAAAGATATACATGTAGGTTTTTTGGAGATAGGCTGACCTTATGCATGCTGCAATAGGTAAACTCTGAATTGCAGGGCTTACAGAGAATATCATTCCAGAACTGTCTCATGCTACCGGTATGCCTTTTTTGTCACTATTACATAGTCTAATGACTCCTGAGCATTGGCCCACTCTATTGTACATATTTTCTGCAGATAACATAAAAATGAATTTTCATGAATTAATGGTATTTAGATAAATTAACAATTTTACAGAATTCCTGATTTAATTCAAATAATTTTAGGAAGAAAGTTTTAAGAGTTAGTTTTAGCTGTTTTGCCAGAAAGATATAATCAAGTTAGAATCCAGTACAGCATGCACACCATCCTCATAAAATAATGAGTAAAGGCTGCATAATAAGGAATGCAATGAGCTTTCAGAAATTACACCAAAAAGAGAAACAGGCTTCGGACAAATTCGTAGTCAAGAAAAAACATTCATTATAGGTCAGGTCCAAGGATGAAATCATAGGTGTGCACTATGATAAAGCGAGGCCATTTGAAACTGTTGCTTTGAACTTATAATGAGTTTACAAAATACACTCATTATATATATATATATTGAGAGAAGAAATAGTGATAGCTTGGGGACCTCTGCTCCATCCGTCTGAATGTATATGAGTACTTATATGGGGGCTTAGAACCATTCAACACATGTATATATGTTTCTGTCCATTTGTTTATATGCATGTGTAGGTTTATATGTGTTTATGTAAGTATGTATGAACACTCATGGAGTTGATCTGACAGGTGGTCTGGCCCGACCAGAGTGTGTGTATGTCTGTTCATTTTGTCTGTGTAAATGATTTTCTTTTTTCTGTTCTCTCTGGCTCACTAAGTGTTAATGAGTTTCAAAAATCTTGCCTTCCCACAGGGAGGTCCTTGAGCCAGGGAGAAAAGATAATAGCCTTTATTAGCACAGAATAGTAAGAGAAAAGAAACCAGAGCTAATTAGCACAAAATAGAGAGTTACAAGGCCAGAAATCATCAGCTTTTGGCCTTTGTCCAGTGCTGTGTCCCACCCAGTACAGTTCCTTCTAAAGGCCTGGGTAGGCCCCTGGTACACCAAGACTGGCCCTCTTAGCTCAGATGTGTGATAGATTTCTCCAGGACTCTTTAAACAGCTTCCACATGGACATTTTGGCCTGACTATTTTCATTTCTGCTCAATCATAGTTCCCAAAACAAATATATTGCCTTTTTACTACAAAGCACTCACAATCTTCCCATCATTTACAGAATAAACCCAGTGTCATAATCTATCTCCAGACTATTAATGTCTGCTTTCCTCTAAATCTTTTCTACTTCTGGCTCTAACACAGCCATCATGGTGATCATCACTCTTCCAGCCTCACCTAGCATCATATGCATTGGTCTCTACTTGACCATCTAAGATCTTGCATTATCTGTACCGGGGCATTTTCAGCCATTCCTCATTTCTCTTACAACAGTTTCCTCATCCCCTTTTGATAGAAAATACAGCCCTCACTCCTGGAGAGCTCACTGTTAAAGCATGTGTCTTTGTCTTTTGCTCTCATGTTATCATAAGCAAGTGGTGAGATGGGACAATGATTAATTTTTGCATCCCTAGAGAAGAAACTCATAAGATCTTCTGCATTGGCCAATTACTTAATTAGTGTTTGTCAAGTAGAATTTGATGGCATCTTTACATAACCTAACATTTCTTGGCATCAGTAAATGATCACGCCGAATCTTCTCTACTCCCAGGCTTTAGGAGACATGAATTCATCTGGGGGAATGCCCAGTCTTGTGTGATTCTCTGTTGATATTAGTCAGGTTGCAATTGTATCTGTTAGTTCTGGACAAGTGCCGTTAATAGTCATCTTTCTGCTCCCCTTTCTGTTCTCTGCATTTCTGCTTCAGATTCCTCATCCACAGAACTGTTACTTGCCTTTTTTTCTTTTGTTGCTTTGTTCATATCCTACTAATTGTTTGTCTACCACAGTAACAACCCTAGAATCTCCCATGTAGACTTATAGAGGATTTTAGAACAACAGCTGTACCATAGAAAGAAGGTATACCCTACCATGTGCCTGGCAGGTTGGAATTGCTGAGTATACAATGCCAACAGTAGCAGTTTTCATATATGGAAATACATGAAAACCATCCAATGGTTTGTGAGAACACAAATTTCCAGGTGCTACCTGTTGTGACTCTGAATCACTTGGTCTGAGATTGGCCCAAGAATTTGCCTTTCTGAAAAGAATCCAGTGGATGGTAGTGTTGTTTGTCTAGGTACCACATTTGAGATCCTCTGATTCTAGAAAGAGTGAGAATGAGTTAATGAGAAGGAACTTGAGAGAGGCCAGTGGAACTCACATTTCTTGGCAAGTAATACACATAGAAACTGGAAGTTCAACAGAGGACAGGATGTTGTGGCTTGCATGTGGGATGAGGGTGATAGAGAAGGATACACATAGAAGGAAAGGCAAACTTGAGGCCAATTTCTTTATATGCTCAGATACTGGGCATCTGTTTTATAAATTGGTATCACATACCCAATGAGTTCCAAGGTGTTTGATTACCACTTATATTTTAGATAATATTTGTATTAATTGTTTGAAAATTTTATACATTTTTATTTTTAACCATATTATTAACCCCTGTCACTTCCCAGATCTATCCCCACCTCCCTTCTCATACAACTCTGAACTTTGTGTTCTCTGTGTCTTTTTTAAACTCATCAAGTGCAATTTGTACTGTCTTAATACTCTTGGGTATGGAGCCTGCCCTGGAGCATAGTCAACATACCAGAGGTCACAGACTTAAAAAATGGACTCTCCTACCAGACGCTATAAACTGCCAATAACTCTTAGCAACTCATGCCCACCACCCTACTTCTATGCTGAATTTTGTCAGGCTTAAACTTGCACATGTATTATGAATGCTGTGTGCATCTCCCTTGATATGTCCACAAAATACTATTCCCTTTTAGTTAAGTACCAACTCTGATTCTTGCAATCTTTCTTCTCTGTCTCCCCAAGACTTGGGCAAATGAAGTGATATAGATGGCCCACTTAAGGCTGGCTAAACACTCCCCAGACTCTCATTCTCTTCCAATGATAAGTTGTGAGGCTTTGTGTTAATCACCATCTACTGCAAGAAGAGAATCTTCTGTGATCTATAAATGGTACCTGAACATAGTATTAAGATGACTCCTAATCTATGAACACAGTGGCAAGTCATCAGGAATCATTTTAATACTATTTTCATACACCATTTATAGATCAACTGCTCTGTTATCTGCTCTTGCATCCTGTCCTAATATAACTCCATAAATTTCCAGAAAAATAATCTGTAATAACAGTGACATATAATGCTGCTGGAGTAGGTGAGATATGTCCAGCATTCTAGGAAATTGTCAATCAAGTACAAACAGTAATTTCTATAATTTCTAATTAGCTCTTTTGTGTGTATATTTATTATTATTTATTCCTATAATTATATAATTTCTTAGTTAAAAATAAATTTATCTATTTTCATGTGAACCCTCAATGTACCTTTCACCAGAAGATTTTCAGAGTGCAATAATATTTATTTTCTCAGCAATGTTTCATCTCATTAAAGTTGATTTTTCCTTATATTTGGCTCTATTAGTATTAGTTTTCCTTGTGTGTTTTAGAATTTTGGGTGACTTCACATAGTAACAAATTTTCTTCTATTTTCTGCCCTACCACTCCCACCCCATGTATTATATTTGTTAATACTACCCTCTAGTACTCTAAGGTTTGCAGGTAATAATCTTGGTGGCTCAGAGCTTCCTTGTCTCTGTGATAGTGGGCATCTCCTCACATTTATGGGCAGCTTGGACTACCTTTTAGATGACAGGCTGTGCTTCCTTCATTTAAAATACAGAAATGTGCAGTTCTATGTACACTACAACTCTGATTAGAGGGTGATTGTAATGTGTACAAAGACTTAAAGAATGGGCAAGCCCCACATTGGCACCTGATTTCTGACAGTGACCTCCATCTCCTCATTACTACACAGGAGCAGAAGTGGTCATCTTTCTCTGCTTCTAGATCCAAAGTACGGCTGACCCGTGCCTTCATCCCTGCTTAACACATATGCTATGCTTTATTTTTGCTTTGCTGAGTGAATTATTTATATGCTTTGATGATGTATCTCTATATTGTCTGTCGTATATATTCACCATGTTTTTAAGGGGTGATCTCAAAATGTAATCTTAAATGCCTACTTCTAGTGGTGGAGTGTTTGTCTAGACTGGACAAGACTTTCAGTTCCATACGTGGAACCTCAATAAAAGTGACTTTATCCCACACTCCAGACTGGTTTAGCTTTCAGCAGTCTTTCACAGGTGTTGTTTGGACCCTGAACTGATTCATCAGCCTGCAGATTATATAATTTCCCAGAGCTGGTACACGTAAGACTCATAAATTGGCAGGATAAACATAACAGAAACACAATTTAAGATTCTGAAAGTAGGAACAAAGGCGCTGGCAGGGCCACGATTTCTCTGAAGACCCAGAGAAGGACCTTTGCACTTCCCAGCTTCTGAAGAATGCCAATATTTTTCATATGACCTTCCTTCTCTTTATATATATATTCTCTTCTCAGAGTAGCATTTACTGGGTTAGAACCCACTCTTAAAACTAATATGACCACGTCTTATTGATTTTTTAAAAATTTTTATTCACTATTTTATTTATATTTCAACAGTTATGCCCCTTCCCAGTTTCCCCTCTGAAAACTCACTATCCCACCCCACTCCACCTGCTTCTATGAGAGTGTTCCCCTGCCCACCCACCCACTCCCACCTCACCATCCTAGCATTCCCCTACACTAGGGCATCAAGCCTTCACAGGACTAAGGACCTCCCCTGTTACTAATGCCAAATAAGCCATCCTTTGCTACATATGCAGATGGAGCCATGGGTCCCTTTATTCTTTGTTTGGTGGCTTAGTCCCTGGGAGCTTTGGGGGTCCTGGTTGTTGTTCTTTCTATTTTCAGTGATGAAATTTTTGTATAAGGTGACATCCATAGGTTTATAGAAGATATAGCTTTTGACAAGAAACTATTTGCCTTAGTACACCAGCTTTTTGCCTATTGGCAAGCTGAGCTTCTGATAGAAGCAGTTAAATACTTGATTCCTTTTCTGATTCTCAGCTCTAGCTTGGAACATTTGGTCCTTCAAATGGAACTGGATTATAGAACCGGAAACCATCACCCAATCTTGTATTAGCTCAACCTTTCAAGCATATTGGCCTTCTAATAGTACAAAACTAGCATAATATCTTTATGTATGGAACAGTAAATCGTTTCTGATCTTTGTGCCCTGGTTAATGGTCCTGGATTGTGGGACAATATTCAAGTTCAGAAAGACAAGCATCATTTTTTCAAGAGGTAATTTTAGAATTTAGAGTTGCAAAGGAACTCTAGAAACACCTCATTATCTAGCTACATTAGAGTATTTGGCACTACAATCAATAGTCTGAAATGGCTGAAGCTTTTACATCTGAACCTGCTTTCTACAGTATTATTGTTTCTTCTCTAGTGTCGGAGAACAGTCCTTATATCTTGCAGCATCTCTGTACTCTTTGTGGTCCAGTTTGAGGGACACAGGTGGCTACAGAGTGTATTGGACATATGGGCATGACAACATCAAATGAAGGTGAGTCTAGAGATATGCTGGTGAAGGAGGGTAGGGGTTCTTAAATGATGTCCACTTTTTAGAGGCTTTTCTGGTCCTTGTAGGTCACCATCTAGATGACCTGTACTGATTGGACAGCTATAGAATCCTCAGACTTTGCTAGGTCTTGGTACCCATCATTGCCAATGATGCCCTGAAGGGTCAGAGTGATGATGCTGTAGCTTAGACTTTTCTTGCTGCTCCACTAACCATCTTCCAACATCACTTAGTATTTTCCATCAAGAACCCCAGACTGGGGACTAGACACTGTACACCCAACAAGACATTATAGGCTGTAGGAAATAGTAAAAAGAATAAGAGCCTGGGGGCAGCCAGACCAAAGTTTTAATTCCCGCTCTGTCTATTTCTGAAGAGAAATAGTGTAACCTTTCTAGTTTTGGTTTAAATATTTATAAAATGAAGGCCATAGTACTATATATTAGCACCTACCACTTACTTTTCAGAAGAAACCTAGTGTCAAATAGGACAAAGTAGTGAAAGTATCCTATATATTGTAGGTATTTTCTGTAGGCCCAACAATTTCTCCATTTTCTGGGCACCTATTGCTTTTCTTGGTATCAGGAAAATTTTCCTGTTTTGCTTTCCCTTTTCTGACACAGCATCAAATATGGTGTCTGTGTGCTGCTTACCAACTGAGCATCAGCACTTGCATAGCGAATAGGTCAGCAACACAGCCGGGCACTCTAAGAGAGCATGGAGGTGGGGTCTGCTTGGTCTCACCCTGTCTCTGTTCTTTGCTCTCAAAACTTTAAGCCTGTAGTATTTAGGTAGAAAGCCTGTCTTGTCTTTAGCATCTCTTGTCTCCTTTGAATGGGAAGGAGACCAGATTCTTAATTCCAGCATCTTGAAAGGAGTCCACCTCTAAAGGCTCCTTAATGATACTGAAAGGAGGAGGGATTTCTATTCTCTCTCACTCCCTAGACTTACTGCATCTTAGTCAGGGACTAAGAAAATCAGTGGCAAAGTTACAGACTTAGATTGAGCCAGAGTGCTGGTTAGAATGTGAATGCACTTATACAATCCTGTGATATAGTCAACCTCCTTTCTAGATGATTTTTTAAAATCTTAATTCCTACTTTAGAGATGAAGAAATCAAGGCAATGTTTGAGAGCAAGGTGCATTTATGTTGAATTGGCAACTGAATGGAGCCATAGCCTTGTTCTCTTGCTTCTTTAAGATTTTTCTATTCTATGTTGGTCCCATAACTTTGAAATCAAATAACTAGAAGAAAGCAAATAAAATGCCTACTTTACCTTCAGTAGTTTCCTGAGTTTACCTGCAGCCTAGGAACATAAGGTTTAACTTTAAGAAAAAGTTTAGTTGGGGGGGACTGTGTTTAGTACCAATGCCTTTCTTCTAGTTCTGTTACTCAAGCTTAGATTTCATAAGCTCAACTCTTTGGTTATGTGACAGAATAGGCTTAGAAAAGAAGTTAGGGGTCTGAGGCAAAGCTAGATATAAGCCTTTCCTCTCTGGCTCATGGGCAGGTATTCATATATATTGTACTGTGTTGACACATACTTCCAGCCTTGATCTTCTGCACTTACAATTTACCTATAAAATCTTTGAGAAGCAGATACAAGGCTCAAAGGTCATCAGGCCAGCCATTGCAAATCTGTGGGGGTAAATCTATATCTGACTTTGCTAGATAATCCCATTCATGGGGCAGCCACTTAGGGTCAGGCATTTCAGGCACTGAAGTAAACATGGTGCATAAATCATGTCCAAGCAGTCCAGAGATTAACCTGAGGTAAGAGCCTTTCCTGACCAGTCCAAGAGCCATTACACTAAGATGGAAGTCATGTGTCATATAAATAAGGTTTTTAGAGTTCCGAAAAGATATAGAGAACCTAGAAATATTTGGATTTCAAATAAATGATCAATATTCCTTTAGCATATATACATATAATATACTATATATAGCATATAATCTTTGGAAGCATACCAAAATACATCCAGTTTAATATAAACCTGCTATCTAACTGGATACCCTATATTTTATTCAATAACTATAGGTGAACATGGAATTGTTATGGCAGGGACAGCAGGATTTTATTGTTGATGTTTGTTTATATTTGCATTTTAAAGCATGAGAATCAGCATTACAGGTGCCAGGAAAGAAATTATGTTCCTATCAAGGCCACATCATGACTTTTGTCCTTACCTTGATACATCAAAAGACCACCTGTAAACCAGCAGTTTTTATTTGAAGAACCTCCTTTCTTGAGACTTTAATCTTTTCTGTCCTTCCTGATTGTTCCTAGGACACTTTTTTTTTTCACATTCACCTGAATACCTTTGGGGAATTCAAAACAAAACGGCGATTTGGGGTTATTTAATTTTCAAATTCATATAAAGATGAAATATGATCTCTAAAGATGCCCGTAGTCTTCAGAAATGGAATAAAAGAATGGAATTTACCTTGCTGTCTGACACAGTTAACGAACAGGCAAAGCATAAGAAGCAATGTTTATAAAATACCAGATGTTAGGTAAGTAAAGATAGTGATGGTAAGAGATGGGAAACAAGAGAGGTGATGGCCAGAATGGCTCAAGCTTATCACCAGGCAAGTGAATCTAGATTGTAGCTACAATAAAAGGCAACTTTTCAAAGGGAGTTCAGTAGGCTCAGGAAAATAATGTCAGCCCAGATATGGCATGAACCATAAATGATTATAAATGAAACATTAGCTTTTGGGGTGCTATGCTTTGGATGTAGTTTTTATTTACCCAAATGTGTGTTGGAACTTGACTCCACAAGCAGTGTTATTGAAAAGTGGCAGTATCATTAAGAAAGGAGTAGGTCAAGCAAAGTTGCTCTTCGTGTGTTGTATCTTTCCTAGACCTCTTTGCTAAGCATTCAAAGAGCATGTTGAGGGCGTTGATGCAATTTTTTAAAAGAAACTTTCTAACCTCTATGACTACCAGCCAAACTAAGCCTCTTTCCTTTTATATTAATAAGTACTCTGTCTCAGCAACAAGAAATAGGGAAAGAAAGCTTCAATTAGTGTAAACTACTTGTGGGCATTTCTGTGAGTGCTCAACATTTAATAGTTGGTCAATATTTGGATTAATTTTGGGCATTGATATGTTTTTGTGTCTACTTTCTAAGTCACAAAATTTTATTCTCAGAGCACAGTTCATAACTTTTAGCTAAGAAGGTCTTCATGCTGCCCATAGTATCACTCAGAGAGTACAAAGAAATGGCAAAATGTCCCACATGAAATACATGCATGTGCTCAGATCATCAAATGCTTCTCCAGAAACCTAAGTCCACTGGAAAGTCAATGGCAAAGTTTGAGACAGAAGAAATTGAGGACTATATTACATTGAGCAGCTTTTCCAAAGAGTGGATCAACGCCTCAGAAACCTTCCCAAGAGAAGTGAATGATGTTTGCCTTAGTCTGTTGGTCATCTGCCAGAAGGAAATCCTCTTGTGGCACTTCTAAGAATGTTTTCACAGCACAGAGATACTAAATATCTAACTGATGGAGCACAGGGAAGGCCACAAATCCCTTCTGGCACATGTTCATTGATGTACTAAATACTTTATGAATTTTTCAATGGCACAGATGCAGTGTAGCCTGCTGGGGGCTGGGCCGTGTGAGTAGTGAATTGCTGTGGCTGAGCACAGAAAGTGCCCTGTTCATGATGTGCTGGGGTAGCAGCCCATTTGGGGGGGGGGCTATCACTGTCCTCAAGGGGTCAGTGCCAGAGGTTAGTAGCTCTGCTTCTTTTTTCTCCCTCAGGGCTCTGCCTCAACAGCCATGCTTTTTGTCAGCCTTCATGCCTTCCCTCCTTTCCCTCTTCAGGCTCCAGCATCCCTTCTGTGTGGCTCCTTATAGTGCTACTGAAATATTAAGGAGTTGATGGAAGACATTTTTGGTTGCTTTTTTTGTTGTTGTTTCTATGATTTAAAAAAAAATACCCTGAGCAACTGAAGGGAGCTAAGGATTTATTTCCATTTATATATACCTGCAGGTCACAATTCATCATTGACTGAAGTCAGGACAGGAACTTGACTCAGAAACCATGGAGAAATGCTGATTGTTGACTTGCTCATTGGCTCATAATAAGCTAGCTTTCTTATAAAGCCAAGGTCCAATATCCTAAGGATGGTTCTTCCCACAGTGCTTTGGGTCCTCTTATATTAATCATTAATCAGAACAGTATCTCATAGGCATGACCAAGAACCATTCTCGGATTGGAAGATTTTCAACTGAGGTTTTCTCTTCCCAGGTGATTCTAATTTGTATGAAGTTAAGTCTAAGTAGGATAGATGTTGAACATAGGATGAATATTTGATATCTCAGAGGCTGCTTTCCTTTTAATTATGGTAGACGTCTATGACAATCTTGATATGATAGGCTGAGGTTTGGCAGGTAAGGGGCAAGTCAGTGGCTGGCAATTTTATGGACTTCTTTCCGGTAGAGTGGGAGCCATAATTGAGGACCAGTCCCATGCCAGGTAGTGAGAAATGCAAGTAAAATAAAATGTCCTAGTCATAGAGCTAGAGCTTTTGGGTTCCAGCTCAGATATCATTAGGTCCTTGTAGATGATAGGAGTGAACCTATTCCTCTCCGGAAAGGCCAAAACTGAGTGACCTCAGACGTATCAGATCAATGAAAAGGAAGAAGTATTTTAGTTTCTAGTACAGATTCCTAGAGTAGTTAGGAAATATTGGAGGCAATTACCCTTTGTAAGAAGCCCCATGACTCGGGACTAAAACTCTGGACCTGCTGCTAAGTATCTGTCTTGTATTTTCAGCTGCAGAAAGAGAATAATTTGCTTCTACCACCGCTGTACTGTAGAAGCTAAATGAAAGAGTCAAGAGGAGAAATGAGCCTTATCACAAGTACTAAGTCAGTTTCTTTAGGGGCCGACATTTAGTTCAAGACTTCAGGGCAGCCAAATGGATGGGAAGAGATTCTGAGAGGCTACAGGCTTGGAAATGGAGCTTAGAGAGGAGTAAATGCCCTCCAGAAAAAAAAGTGAGAAATGAGGTCATAAACAGCTCCATTGTAAACATATTTTGACAAGCCCTGGGATTTCCCTGTATGATGTCTGCCCGGCAAACTGATGAGGCTTCCCAGTTGAGATGTTCTTCATTTGTAGCTTTGTACCGGTCTAGATACCAGGCAGTTGGGTAGAGAAGTGAGTGTCTGCTGACACTGTGCTGCCTGCTAGACTCTGGGTATCACTCGGTGGCTGTTGAAGGACTAAAATCCCTTTCCCAGATTCTGTTGCTCTTTAAATCTTATGGATAAGTGAAGATTTTTACTTGAAGAGGAATAAAGTCCACATTTGAGAAAGTGGTTCATCAGCACTAAATGTTTAACTGAACCTTCTGATAGCAATGAAAGCTTAAGAAAATAAAACCACACTGTGAGTTAATTTTGAAGACAGGGAGGATAAATGGCATTCCTTCTGTCTCCTTTAGAGAACATTCAGTTATTCCCAAGGCCACCCAGGATCTCTTCCCTTCCCTTTGAGAATCTTAGATTAGATATGCCCATATGCACTAAAGGAGGGGAGTGGGACATATAGACTTTACTAATATTCAATCTGTAGCCTCTTTTTAGATGAAGTTACAAAGCCCTATAGTTTCAAGGTACCCTCTTGTGCTAAAGTGAAGAGAAATCAGATGCTTCACCTCTATCCCAGGCTCCTATTCTTGTTTAACTTCTTCAGGGACGTGGACTGGAGACTGGTCTTGTTATTTAGCCATTTCAAAAACAGAAACATTTCTTCTTGGAGGGAAAGCTAGGCTCAGAAAGAAAAAAAATTACAAAAATTAGAAAGCTCCTGAAATTTACAGGATTTACAAACCCCCTTCTCAAGGTTATATAGGCTATAAAATACTGAGAAGACACTTTCTGTCTTGCTAAGCTGCCTGCACATTGTTAAGAGAACTACAGAGATTCATGCTTCCTGAGTCATTATGCATGCTGGAGTAGGGTTTTGTGGTGATGCAACTGTTCTGGAATCACCCCTATGCCTAGAAGTAATTCCTTACCCATAATTTGTTTTAAGTAATCCTAGCAAACTAACCCATTCACTAAGCTATATTTAAGTGGGATAATTTCTTTGGTATGTTATTGGTGCCTTATCTGGGGTAAATGGATGTTTGCTCACGTCTCCACAGGAAAAGGACACTTGGAATCAGGCAAAGTATTTCTGGAAATAGATTTGCATGTGATCTCATTGTCCACTTCCCTAAGAAAGCGTGTATATAACTAATCAAGAAGCCATAAGTACAACCCTTTGGATCATTCTGTCAATTGGGCCTTTAAACACTGTGTACCCTCCTTTATTCTATGACAAGGAAAGTATTTTTTCACAATAATTGATTTGTCTAGCATCACTACTCATAACATCAAGAAAAATTCTTTCTGAGGATTCAAAAATGCTCTTGTCCAAGTCAGTTTTCAATTCTTACCAGAAACCTAATACCACAGAACTCTGAGCATAAGCGGCGTACCTTCACCATCTCCATTCTAGTGATACAATGCTCCTGGAGCCCACTTGGGCATAGGCACACATGAATAGGCTTTTCAGGAGATATCCTAGCTCCCAAAGATGTCTGGATCTTTCCAAAGCACCACCTTGCTCCCTGTGGCATTTTGAGGCCCACAGGACTTCTCTGTGACTTTTCATAGGAATCTTTGATGATATAAATATAGAACGTGCAGGCATTCGATTACAGAGTTCCCAACCTCCTTCAGAATTAGGAAAGTTAGTTTAATATAGTGTTAGATGGATGGTTATGAAGAGAGGAAATACAAGGAGGAGGTATAGCAAGGGACAGGAGGCCTGACTCTATTACCAACAATGACTGGTTCATCTGGGCTTTCAGGTTAAGGAATTAGCAACTAAACTGACAAAAGATGCTTCCACTCATCAGCACACCTTTTGGAAATGCCATCCAATCATGGAGCACTAAATAATTAGAAGCCATAAAATATAGCCCTGTCTACCTTCATTTTATAAACAAACCAGCTAAGTTAGATGTGGGATTGTTAGCACACATTTTCTAACAATCTAAGAAGACCAACCAAGTATTCTTTTTCCTACAGAAGCTTGAAAGCCAGCACCATACTGGTGCCTATCCAGTTTTCTTATGGGTTAGACAATGTCCTTACCTGAATTTTTCTATTCTCTGTAACTTCTTACCTGAGCATTCTAAATATAGAGATATGACACTGTCACAAGGTCAAATGTTTTTGTTTGGCCTTTCTTCCTGAGGAGGTTTGTTATTTCTATTAGTGGATCTTAATCATAAATGTACATAGAAAAGGAAGGAGACATAGGTGAGAAATGAAGCAAAAGAACAAAGCTCCTCATTTTCTTACATAGGATAACCTGGAGATGGCCTATAATCTGGTATTGTGGTTTGGGAAAGGAAACTATCCTAATCTGCCTTCTGCATGCTTGACCAGAGTAAAAAAAAAAAAAAAAAAAAGTTACCTCTGATTATGGCATCATCAGCCTCCCAACATGGGCTCCATGCTTACCTTGTTGCTTTAGTGTGTGTGTGTGTGTGTGTGTGTGTGTGTGTGTGTGTGTGTGTGTGTGTGTGTGTTAGGATGGGTTGATAAGAGGCATAGAAACTGGCTTTAAACAACTAAAGGACTTTTTTTTTCTTCTTACAACTTTATTTTTTAAAAAAGAGGGATACTTATATAGATTTTTAAAAGCATTTTGGCATAACATTATATGAATATTTTTGTCAGTACTTAATTCTTTTAGAGGTTTGATAGCATTGATAGAGGTTTGATAGAGGTTTGAAATCTACTAGTTACCATAAGCATAAAGTACATGTAGGACAGAACGTAACATGGAAACAGATTTCTTGTTGAGTATAGATTAAGCATAATGATCTGTGAATACCAAAAAATGCCACAAGGCTATATTCTTAGCTCTTGGATTATTAATGATTTAAGATCCAGGTGTACCACACTCTGATAGGGTGCTATACATATATTTTTTTCCTAAGAAGGACTGAGGCTCTCTCTCTCTCTCTCTCTCTTTCTCTCTCTCTCTCTCTCTCTCTCTCTCTCTCTCTCTCTCTCTCTCTCTCTCTTTCTCTTTCTCTTTTGGCCTTTGTTTTTCTTGAGCTTCATATAGCCTGTGAGTTGTTTCTGGGGTGTTCAGAGCTTTCTGGGGTTAGTATCCCATTATCAATAAAAAAAATAAGGAAGGACACTTTTGACTCATTACAGGGAAAATTTATCAGGAGGAACTCTCAATCCTTAACATATATGTTCCAAATACAAGAGCACCCATATTCATAAAAGAAACCCTACTAAAGCTCAAAAAAGGACTTTCATTTATAGGAAAGAGCAATAGATTTCATCTTCATGATTTTATATGCTCATTGTGGGCAAGGCACATAACACATCTTAGAAAGAAGATAATTTCTTATCATTAAGAATGTTCAAGGAAGGTCTGGAAAGATGGCACAGCCATTAAAGGCTAGGCTTACAACCAAAAATATAGGAATGTGCAAGAAAAGACGGAACTACCATATATTGCGGAATGCCTGCTAGAGGATTGTGGGCAAAGCATTACAGGACCCATCCACGTTAGAGCCTGGTAATTCCCAGCTCCCTATGTCAGAGTCATTCCTCTGACCTACTGTTATACTAGACTTTAGTCCTCAGCATGTGACTAGGTCCCTAGTCTCAGGGAAAGTTAGTGGTTCCTGTGGATCCCTGCTCGTTGACAGTTCTTTTGGAGCCAATCCATAAGCACAGATGGTCATTTCTATCTCATAAATCCAAAAGAAGTAGTCGGACCCTACCTTATGATATGAAACTGATAAGAAAGTCTCCTCCCTGAGGGCCAGCTCTTATAGCATCCAAAAGTATGCAAACTACCAATAGAGAAAAGCAACCAATAGTTCTATCCAGCAGTAACTCCAATGAACCACCATGGCAAGAAGCATTGCTAGATATCTTCAAGGTAGAATATTAGTACTTTTTATCTTGGTAGGTAACCAACAGATACATAATTGTACTTAAGGCATACTCAGTGTAAGGAAAGTCACTTTGAGTACTCTAAACATGGGCAACTTTTGGTGATTTAAGTGGTCAGAGACCCAAGAGAAAAACGTAATACTCCCATTTTTCTAAACAATATAAGTTCTGGTTGTATTCTAAAAACTTACTACTTATACTCACACATTTGGATGCTTTGTGGATGACCACCTTGTTTCTCTCTTCTCTGCTTTGTTCTGGGCAACCTATTCATCTGAGCATCAAGTTGAAGCTTATACCACACAGGGATGTTGACTGTCACAGTGAAGATGTACTTTATAGCTGACATTCACATTCTTTCATAGAACCAATTGTGGCTTTAATATTTTCTTTATAAAAACTTACATCAGCAACATAATTTTTTTTCTTCTCCTTTTGTCACCCCATGCTACCAAAGGTTTAGAATACCTAGATGCCCAACCTGAATCAGGTTTGAAAATCTTGTCTGTCTGACATCCTCCTCCACCTCCTCGTCAGTCTTTGGTTTCTGTTTGGCTCCATTAGGCCAAATACTTTCCCTGTAAGGATAAGCCTATCATAATCCTCCAAAGCTGGGATTATGTTATCTTGTGTGGCAAGGTAAGTTTTCAGAAAGGATAAGGTTAAATAACTTAAAATAGGAAGATTATGCCAGATCATGTGATAGCATCAATGTACTCACATGGAGAAAGATGATATGATAGGGAAGCCATAGTCAGGTAGTGGTTTACTGGCTTTGAGAACAGAGGGAGGCCACATGCCCATGACTGCTTCTAGGAGCCAGGCAGAACAACAACACAGATTCTCCATGACATAGTCCAGACAGAAGGCAGGCCTGCTGACTCACTTTGCATTTCTGAGCAATTCTTCAAGCATCAGTTTTCTGCTCTGTAAAAGGCAATGATAGAATTGCAGTCCCAGAGTCTTTATTGTAGTGAACAGTAGTAGGGAAACTCTGAGCACCATGTTAAGCTCAAGTGAGGCGATGCAGTATTAGAGGAGCTGAGCAAAGGATAACGTGAACCTTATTAGTTTTTCAACTTCTCTATCACTTAATGGCTGATACACGGCATCCTAACTAAAGAAATACTGTAAAAATATGCCTAAAAAATTACCTTTCTTCATGGATACTTTCACCCAAACTCTTGAACCAACAAATTAGAAAAAGGAAGGGCTAAAGAACTATGTGAGATCCTTGCCAGGTATGGGTTGCACAAGATAAACAGCTTTCAAGCATCTCTTTCAGGTATAGCAATGAAAAGAGCAGTGTGACTCACTTTTCTATGTGGGAAGGAGTTGGTGTGCTAGATCTAGGGTAAGGTAAGAAAGTGCTCCCCTCGCTCCTGGGCATTGATCTCTCTAAGGCTACATTTAAACAAAAATGATCCTGTCTGTTTCTTTAAACATTCATAGTCAGCAGATGATTCTTTGTCCTTCTAGAAGCAATTAGGATCTAAAGGGATATTTAATGTTTGACCAAAATACTTGGCTAACAACAACAAAAGCAGTAACAACAATATCAACAACCACGAAACAACCATCATTGTGGATTAAACAACAGGCTTGTTCAGTCTAGTGTAGAGCATTCCAATCTAAAAACTCCATGTTTCAGAAGGTATTGAGCATTTTCTTGGCAGATGTTGACTACCAGAGACCACAGCATTTCGCAGTGCTCAGAAAGTACAAGCCTAGGACAATCCACATACCTTGATCGTACAGTGACTTCATTCTGAGTAAAGAGAAGATGCAGGTTCCACCTCTACTTTACCTATAAGCCCAACCTCTACACAGGATGCCAAATCTCAAATCAAGCTCTTGTTTGAGAAAAGAGGCAGATGAGGAAATGTCCATTAGCCCTTCTAAGGTAAATAAATCAAAGACAACCAAGAGCCCTAAGAAGTCAGTTTGGGGCCCTGTTCCTCAGTGAGGCCTACTGATAAGAGATTCCCTTTACAATCCACTATTCCAGACGCATCTGCTGTTTACTATCTTCCTGGTCATATTCTTTTCCTTCCAATCTCCATCCCAACCTTCTTAAAAATACCTATTGGCTCCTCATGTGGTAAAAATGTACACCTCTTTCTAGGTAGCCACTCGAGTCGCCTTCTCTGGCATATATAGTGGGCCATAAACTCTATTACATTCGGTAACCAAGATTAACATTTTCTGTTTCATAATATTTTGTTGATTATTTGAGAATTTCACACCATGAGCCCTGAGCTCACTACCCAGTCCTTCCCAAATGACCTTTCTACTTATGGGTCCTCCCTGCCTACCAAAAATTATTTTTAAAGTTAATTTATGTTGCCCATGGTCCAACTCCCTCTGGCCAACTCTTAAAAGGAAACTGAATTCTTCCCTACCAGGACACCCCAAAGAAGCCATTACATATAGAGAGCTACACTTCAACAACTTTATCACAAGTTTTAAGAGTTCTCTTTGATGGCTTTCTGTCAAGGCTGTTACTTTTGGGGGTGGGGGTTAGGAGATAGTGGTTGTCACAGATGCCTTCTATATCTGTCTTTCTCAACTGTGAGTCTACAGTAATCAATGCCATTCAAAAGTAGCTTCTTTGACACTTACAGTCAGTGAAAGCATAGACCAGGGATTTACACATGGTCTCTGGCAACAGCACAGACCATGGACATCCACATGGTCTCTAGCATCAGTCCATGCCATGGACCTCGGCCTAGTGTTGGTGGCAATACAGACCATGGACAACAACATGGCTCTTCACTGCCACATGAGCCATGGATACCATCATAGCCCTCACAGCAGTATAGGCCAAGGGCATGGTCTCATGTAGCAGCACAGGCCACACACATCAATATGATCCCTATCAGGAGCACAGCTCTCACATATCAACGTGGCGTCAGCTAGCATCACAGACCATGGATATCTGCATGGCCTTCAGTGATAACAAATGCCAGGGTCATCAACACAGACCCTGGCATGGACCCAGACATGGTCCTCAACAGCAACATAGATCTGGATCTCATCATGGCCTCAGGCAGCAATGCAGGCCACCCACATCAATATTGCCCCTGGTGGCAGCACTGCCTACGGAAATCAACATGGATTCATGCTGTAAGGCTCTCTCACTATAATTAATGACCTTCTCAAGAAGCAGGCCAAAACTCAGCTCTATCAGATCCTGGGAAAGACTGGAAAAACAGGAAATGATGATTAAATGAGTAGAGAAGTAACTCAGCCAGTGAATAAAAGATGACAGGTTCCTGACTATTGGAAAAGCCAAATTTAGAAGATCTCTTTAAGGCCATCTTTTAGTTGTCAATTCATATGTGAAATGAGACAGATTTGTATATACAGCATGACTAACACAAGACCTTTTACAAAAGTAACCCAAAGTGTGTAGAGATCTCCTTCCATCCCCCAGGGATTGAAAATATACTGGACTCTATTGTTTCTGTGTGTGTGTGTGCCCATGCCCCCCTCTCTCTGTGTGTATGCACGTATGTGCAAGTGTGACTGTTATTAGTTTTTTGACCGTGCAAAGAAAAGGGTACTTGGTGAAAGCAGCAATCTTTGCCTTCAAAGCTTTCAGCTCATCAGCAGTAGCTCAGTTGGTCTCTTCCTGCCTGTCTTGATCCCAGAAATTTCAAGCTTCACTGGCAAAGACAAGAGCACTCAGGTTCTTGCCAATTTTCCCATGGCCTGGGCTCCTTGGGGCAATAGTGTAGGTTTCTACTTCCTGAGATCCATGGCTTGTCTGTATTGGCACAAAAAATACTTTCTATTTGCTATTCAGCCAGAAGGGTAGAAGGGTAGGGTTGCTCCTATAGGGCCCCAGAACAGACTTGTTTAGGTGCATTATTATAATGCTAATTTTTGTCATTCTGCACACTGTTGAAAGTAAGAGATAGCTTAATAAGAAGACAGGCAGGAAGGCAAGCATAGGCTACCTAAGCCTAATGGAAAGCTGGTTCCAATTCAAGACCAATGGTCACAGTGTGAGGCCTTTGCTATAAAAACACTCAGAAAATGCTAACTCTCCTTTTCTCAGTAGTCATCCGTTGCCTATAGCTCTTTGTCTAGGGGTGTGACCTCATGAGATTTCCTCTGGTCCATGTTAACATAAGCATTGATGTTGCCATTGTTCAGATCTTGTTTATGCAGCCATTCTAGGAGAGTCTGTTTCACAGCAGACTTCCTGGTATTCTGGATCTTATAATCTTTCTGCCCCCCTCGTCTGTGATATTCTCTGAGCCTTAGATACAGGAGCTGTGATGTAGGTGTATCCATTTGGTTTGGGCTCACCACAATCTTTTGATCTCTGTATTATATCCAATTGTGGTTTTCTGTAATAGTTGTCATTCTCTTTATATAGAAGCTTCTTTGGTGAGACCTGAAACCATGAAAATAAAAAACACTGACCAGAATCAGAATCAGCAGGTTGTTTCTACATATTTGTGCTTGCATGCCTACATACATACACACACATATATACATGAATACATATGTAACAATAATAATCAGAAGAGACTTGTGTGTAGGGGTAGCTAGAAGGAGTTAGAAAGGGGGAACTTGGGAAGGGTTGAAGAGAGAAAAGGAGAAAATCAATGTAATTATATTTTTATTAAAGTATATCATATTTTATAAAGATATACCTTCTCATTATAGGTGACATGGTATTCCTCTATTCTCCTTTCTCACCAAAGGTCGTCAAATGTATGTGCTTTTTCACTTTTGATTGGCCTATCTGGGTTGAATAACTTTCTCAGATGTATCTGTCCCAGACAACCATCCCTCCAAGCAAAGAGAAGGCACTAGACAGTCGTCATGGGAAAGACAGGAACTGTGCTTGCTGTAATGAGGCTTCCAACAGCACACATACAACAAGAAATCTTGTCATAAGGCAAAGCCAGGCCCCAGTCTTCTAGTGACAATGGAATAACTCCACTACTGGATAATAACTCCCATGCCTTTCAAAACAGCCAATCTGCACACCTCTAGCTCTTTTATGGTGAAGCCTGTGTCATCAAGGATGGAAAATGGAGAAAACTTCAGGAAAACTTGCCAGTGGCAAGACCTCTCACCTGCAGTCTGAAATTGTTACAGACTAAACAAAATTCACAAGACTCAAGCCTGGACTGGTTAATCCTGGGTATCCTTGCTGCTTCTCTTTGCTTCTTTTCCATGTCAAGCAGACATAGATTCTCCTATGGGTGCCCCCAAATACTTGACTATGGTCCTTCTGCCCTCTCATTGGCCAGAGTTCTGCTAAGAGGGTCATCTACTCTAAAAATCCCTTTGTAGAAATGGAGAAATAGAGGCCCACAGAAGGAAGGTATTGGCCCATGGCACCTGACAGAAAACTACGCCCCTTCATCTCTCTTCATTTATAACTAAGCCTTTTACTTAAAGACAATGGCAGATTCTCATGTGATTGTGGCAAAATACAAGGCAATGCTTTGATTTTATACCCTATGAGACACATCTCACTTTTGTAAATGATTCCATAAAGAACATGGCATGACTTTGTGGGCATACATAAAGTAGGAAGGAATAGCATCAGTAGGAAAGGCTACTGTTTCTTGAATATGTGTCTCATATGCTTTATCCCAGCTGAAACTGCTGAAAGAATCTATTTGCCCTTTTGTTCAATCCAAGCATATTTAGAAAGTAGATCTGAATGGTCCATTCGGCCCATTGTTCATTTGGTTTCGGCAGGCCCTTCCCCAGTGTTTACCCCACTCCCTGTCGTGGCACTCATTGCCTTTCATTCTAAGAATCAAGGTGCTAGAAGGTTTCATATCTACTGCATGTCACTTCACATCAGAAGTCCTTGGACCCTGAGCAGGTAGTCATTGTTTTCACAGAACCAGAGAGGTCCATGTGGCTAAAATTATGTGCTGTGAATCCCAGGACTTCCATAGACCACTGCTTCTCTTTGGCACCTTCTCCTTTCCTCTAAGCCTCCAGATATGCCAGCAAATTCCCACCCCCGACAACATTTATCAAAAAGACCAGCTTTCTATTGTCAGTCCTCTCTGGTTAAGCCTGACTTTTATTTCTTCTCAAGTTTTAAATACCACCAAGTGATTATAATTTATCCTGACAGCATCTCTTTGGAGAGATTCTTTGACTTAAAATATCATTCTTTTCTGGTGATAAAAATTATTCTTTTCTGGTGATAGGGTAGTGGGGGATTTTTGTATAGTCTTCTCAGTATTGATCATATTTCACATTGGTTTATAGTCATGGGCAAATTGCTCTACCCCATGTATATAAACAGTAACTGCAGTAGACACCGACAAAATAGTCCAATCAACTTCTTTAGTCAGGCTTTTCACTTCCTAGCTGCAGTAAAAAATTAAGTAAAAAGTCCAGAGGAGAACTCAATGGATAAGAAAACTGGACCACTGGAGGAGACTGGACACAGGTGGTAGTAGCACTTCCATCATGCACAGAGTTGGGACCTGAGGACAAAGAAATAACCTATATGAGGGGGTGTGGAGGCTAAGCAAGGGTAATTTTTGAAGTTCAACCATATTCGTTTCTTCTGACCTGACAAGTCAAGGGCAGCACTGCTCAGTGGGACCTGTTCTAGGGGCTGTGCATTCCAGCACTAAGAATGTGTACCAGTAGAATACTTGAAATATGGTTAATGTAACTGAGAAAATGAACTTTTATATCTAATTTGAAATTTAAATATTGATATCTAGAATGTGGCTACCTTAGTGCAAAGGACAGAAGTCAAGTGAAAACACCTTTCTTGGAATGCATCTACCTATGGCCCTAATCCACACCATTACAGCTCCTTTTTCTGACAATGATATGAACAAAGCTATAGCCTTATTTTCACAGATTGAAAGAAAAGCACAGCCTAGACTTGCTAAGCATGCCTTGCCGAGGGTCCCCACATGAGCACTGTGTACCTGTGACTGGCTGTCAGGCTACAGCAAATACTTGAGACCCAGCCCCAGGATCAGAGGATATTGGTTGCTCTCAGATTCAGTCTTTTGTGACCTTTAGCTACAATCCATGCAGCTTCTCTTAATGTGGCCAGGGAAGCTTTAGCAGCTAAGAAAGATAAATGTTCATGGAGTTGAGAAGAGAGAAAGAATAAAGTGAGAGGTTTTAAATTCCACTGTAACTGGAGGATCAGGCTGATAATTCAAATTCTCCAGGGAACAGACATATGAGACACCAAGATCACAAGTCCCCTTAATCTTGGAAGTGTGGGCAGCTCTGCAGTTTTTACTACAGGAGACTTACTGAGTGCTAGCATGGAACACACACACAGACAGTATCAAAAACGGTCACCCAGAAAAGCCTGGTGTCTATAGCTCATATCCCTGCTCTGCTGCCACTCTAAAAGTGAGATGGGCTGACCAGGGCAAAGTCCGCCTGCTTTCTATCCCATGGCATCACATAGCTCATGTCAAGGAAGTAGACCCTTAACATCAAGCTAGCAAACTCTGGCTTGGAACATGCAAAAAATTGAACAAGGTGCTGGGAAAATGTGGAT